>NW_026525388.1:900000-982297 GCF_943734705.1 Anopheles coustani
AGTATCCCGAAACACTTTAAAAGTAGCTTCTAGCAACTTGGTTTGTAATTCCAACTATCGCGAAACACTTTAAAAGTAGCTTCTAGCATCTTAGTTTGTAATTCCAACTATCGCGAAACACTTTAAAAGTAGCTTCTAGCATCTTGGTTTGTAATTCCAAGTATCCCGAAACATTTTAAAAGTAGCTTCTAGCATCTTGGTTTGCAATTCCAACTATCGCGAAACACTTTAAAAGTAACTTCTAGCATCTTGGTTTGTAATTCCAACTATCGCGAAACACTTTAAAAGTAGCTTCTAGCATCTTGGTTTGTAATTCCAACTATCGCGAAACACTTCAAAAGTAGCTTCTAGCATCTTGGTTTGTAATTCCAAGTATCCCGAAACACTTTAAAAGTAGCTTCTAGCATCTTGGTTTGCAATTCCAACTATCGCGAAACACTTTAAAAGTAACTTCTAGCATCTTGGTTTGCAATTCCAACTATCGCGAAACACTTTAAAAGTAGCTTCTAGCATCTTAGTTTGTAATTCCAACTATCGCGAAACACTTTAAAAGTAGCTTCTAGCATCTTAGTTTGTAATTCCAACTATCGCGAAACACTTTAAAAGTAGCTTCTAGCATCTTGGTTTGTAATTCCAAGTATCCCGAAACACTTTAAAAGTAGCTTCTAGCATCTTGGTTTGTAATTTCAACTATCGCGAAACACTTTAAAAGTAGCTTCTAGCATCTTGGTTTGTAATTCCAACTATCGCGAAACACTTTAAAAGTAACTTCTAGCATCTTGGTTTGTAATTCCAACTATCGCGAAACACTTTAAAAGTAGCTTCTAGCATCTTGGTTTGTAATTCCAAGTATCCCAAAACACTTTAAAAGTAGCTTCTAGCATCTTGGTTTGCAATTCCAACTATCGCGAAACACTTTAAAAGTAGCTTCTAGCAACTTGGTTTGTAATTCCAACTATCGCGAAACACTTTAAAAGTAGCTTCTAGCATCTTGGTTTGTAATTTCAACTATCGCGAAACACTTTAAAAGTAGCTTCTAGCATCTTGGTTTGTAATTCCAAGTATCCCGAAACACTTTAAAAGTAGCTTCTAGCATCTTTGTTTGTAATTCCAACTATCGCGAAACACTTTAAAAGTAGCTTCTAGCAACTTGGTTTGTAATTCCAAGTATCCCAAAACACTTTCAAAGTAGCTTCTAGCATCTTGGTTTGTAATTCCAAGTATCCCGAAACACTTTAAAAGTAGCTTCTAGCAACTTGGTTTGCAATTCCAAGTATCGCGAAACACTTTAAAAGTAGCTTCTAGCATCTTGGTTTGTAATTCCAAGTATCCCGAAACACTTTAAAAGTAGCTTCTAGCATCTTGGTTTGTAATTCCAACTATCGCGAAACACTTTAAAAGTAGCTTCTAGCATCTTGGTTTGTAATTCCAACTATCGCGAAACACTTTAAAAGTAGCTTCTAGCATCTTGGTTTGTAATTCCAAGTATCCCGAAACACTTTTAAAGTAGCTTCTAGCAACTTGGTTTGTAATTCCAAGTATCCCAAAACACTTTAAAAGTAGCTTCTAGCATCTTGGTTTGCAATTCCAACTATCGGGAAACACTTTAAAAGTAGCTTCTAGCATCTTGGTTTGTAATTCCAAGTATCCCGAAACACTTTAAAAGTAGCTTCTAGCATCTTGGTTTGTAATTCCAACTATCGCGAAACACTTTAAAAGTAGCTTCTAGCATCTTGGTTTGTAATTCCAACTATCGCGAAACACTTTAAATGTAGCTTCTAGCATCTTGGTTTGTAATTCCAAGTATCGCGAAACACTTTAAAAGTAGCTTCTAGCATCTTGGTTTGTAATTCCAAGTATCCCAAAACACTTTAAAAGTAGCTTCTAGCATCTTGGTTTGTAATTCCAAGTATCCCAAAACACTTTAAAAGTAGCTTCTAGCATCTTGGTTTGTAATTCCAACTATCGCGAAACACTTTAAAAGTAGCTTCTAGCATCTTGATTTGTAATTCCAAGTATCCCGAAACACTTTAAAAGTAGCTTCTAGCATCTTGGTTTGTAATTCCAACTATCGCGAAACACTTTAAAAGTAGCTCCTAGCATCTTGGTTTGTAATTCCAACTATCGCGAAACACTTTAAAAGTAGCTTTTAGCAACTTGGTTTGTAATTTCAAGTATCCCAAAACACTTTAAAAGTAGCTTCTAGCATCTTGGTTTGTAATTCAAAGTATCCCGAAACATTTTAAAGGTAGCTTCTAGCATCTTGGTTTGTAATTTAAACTATCGCGAAACACTTTAAAAGTAGCTTCTAGCATCTAAGTTTGTAATTCCAACTATCGCGAAACACTTTAAAAGTAACTTCTAGCATCTTGGTTTGTAATTCCAACTATCGCGAAACACTTTAAAAGTAGCTTCTAGCATCTTGGTTTGTAATTCCAAGTATCCCGAAACACTTTAAAAGTAGCTTCTAGCATCTTGGTTTGTAATTTCAACTATCGCGAAACACTTTAAAAGTAGCTTCTAGCATCTTGGTTTGTAATTCCAACTATCGCGAAACACTTTAAAAGTAACTTCTAGCATCTTGGTTTGTAATTCCAACTATCGCGAAACACTTTAAAAGTAACTTCTAGCATCTTGGTTTGTAATTCCAACTATCGCGAAACACTTTAAAAGTAGCTTCTAGCATCTTGGTTTGTAATTCCAAGTATCCAGAAACATTTTAAAAGTAGCTTCTAGCATCTTGGTTTGTAATTCCAAGTATCCCGAAACACTTTAAAAGTAGCTTCTAGCATCTTTATTTGTAATTTCAACTATCGCGAAACACTTTAAAAGTAGCTTCTAGCATCTTGGTTTGTAATTCCAAGTATCCCAAAACACTTTAAAAGTAGCTTCTAGCATCTTGGTTTGTAATTCCAACTATCGCGAAACACTTTAAAAGTAACTTCTAGCATCTTGGTTTGTAATTCCAACTATCGCGAAACACTTTAAAAGTAGCTTCTAGCATCTTGGTTTGTAATTCCAAGTATCCAGAAACATTTTAAAAGTAGCTTCTAGCATCTTGGTTTGTAATTCCAAGTATCCAGAAACACTTTAAAAGTAGCTTCTAGCAACTTGGTTTGTAATTCCAAGTATCCCGAAACACTTTAAAAGTAGCTTCTAGCATCTTGGTTTATAATTCCAACTATCGCGAAACACTTCAAAAGTAGCTTCTAGCATCTTGGTTTGTAATTCCAAGTATCCCGAAACACTTTAAAAGTAGCTTCTAGCATCTTGGTTTGCAATTCCAAGTATCCAGAAACATTTTAAAAGTAGCTTCTAGCATCTTGGTTTGCAATTCCAACTATCGCGAAACACTTTAAAAGTAACTTCTAGCATCTTGGTTTGTAATTCCAACTATCGCGAAACACTTTAAAAGTAGCTTCTAGCATCTTGGTTTGTAATTCCAACTATCGCGAAACACTTTAAAAGTAGCTTCTAGCATCTTGGTTTGTAATTCCAACTATCGCGAAACACTTTAAAAGTAGCTTCTAGCAACTTGGTTTGTAATTCCAAGTATCCCGAAACACTTTAAAAGTAGCTTCTAGCATCTTGGTTTATAATTCCAACTATCGCGAAACACTTTAAAAGTAGCTTCTAGCAACTTGGTTTGTAATTCCAAGTATCCAGAAACATTTTAAAAGTAGCTTCTAGCATCTTGGTTTGTAATTCCAAGTATCCCAAAACACTTTAAAAGTAGCTTCTAGCATCTTGGTTTGTAATTCCAACTATCGCGAAACACTTTAAAAGTAACTTCTAGCATCTTGGTTTGTAATTCCAACTATCGCGAAACACTTTAAAAGTAGCTTCTAGCATCTTGGTTTGTAATTCCAAGTATCCAGAAACATTTTAAAAGTAGCTTCTAGCATCTTGGTTTGTAATTCCAAGTATCCAGAAACACTTTAAAAGTAGCTTCTAGCAACTTGGTTTGTAATTCCAAGTATCCCGAAACACTTTAAAAGTAGCTTCTAGCATCTTGGTTTATAATTCCAACTATCGCGAAACACTTCAAAAGTAGCTTCTAGCATCTTGGTTTGTAATTCCAAGTATCCCGAAACACTTTAAAAGTAGCTTCTAGCATCTTGGTTTGCAATTCCAAGTATCCAGAAACATTTTAAAAGTAGCTTCTAGCATCTTGGTTTGCAATTCCAACTATCGCGAAACACTTTAAAAGTAACTTCTAGCATCTTGGTTTGTAATTCCAACTATCGCGAAACACTTTAAAAGTAGCTTCTAGCATCTTGGTTTGTAATTCCAACTATCGCGAAACACTTTAAAAGTAGCTTCTAGCATCTTGGTTTGTAATTCCAACTATCGCGAAACACTTTAAAAGTAGCTTCTAGCAACTTGGTTTGTAATTCCAAGTATCCCGAAACACTTTAAAAGTAGCTTCTAGCATCTTGGTTTATAATTCCAACTATCGCGAAACACTTCAAAAGTAGCTTCTAGCATCTTGGTTTGCAATTCCAACTATCGCGAAACACTTTAAAAGTAACTTCTAGCATCTTGGTTTGTAATTCCAAGTATCCCGAAACATTTTAAAAGTAGCTTCTAGCATCTTGGTTTGCAATTCCAACTATCGCGAAACACTTTAAAAGTAGCTTCTAGCATCTTGGTTTGTAATTCCAACTATCGCGAAACACTTTAAAAGTAGCTTCTAGCATCTTGGTTTGTAATTCCAACTATCGCGAAACACTTTAAAAGTAGCTTCTAGCATCTTGGTTTGTAATTCCAAGTATCCCAAAACACTTTAAAAGTAGCTTCTAGCATCTTGGTTTGCAATTCCAACTATCGCGAAACACTTTAAAAGTAGCTTCTAGCATCTTGGTTTGTAATTCCAACTATCGCGAAACACTTTAAAAGTAACTTCTAGCATCTTGGTTTGTAATTCCAACTATCGCGAAACACTTTAAAAGTAGCTTCTAGCATCTTGGTTTGTAATTCCAAGTATCCAGAAACACTTTAAAAGTAGCTTCTAGCAACTTGGTTTGTAATTCCAAGTATCCCGAAACACTTTAAAAGTAGCTTCTAGCATCTTGGTTTATAATTCCAACTATCGCGAAACACTTCAAAAGTAGCTTCTAGCATCTTGGTTTGCAATTCCAACTATCGCGAAACACTTTAAAAGTAACTTCTAGCATCTTGGTTTGTAATTCCAACTATCGCGAAACACTTTAAAAGTAGCTTCTAGCATCTTGGTTTGTAATTCCAAGTATCCCGAAACACTTTAAAAGTAGCTTCTAGCATCTTGGTTTGTAATTTCAACTATCGCGAAACACTTTAAAAGTAGCTTCTAGCATCTTGGTTTGTAATTCCAACTATCGCGAAACACTTTAAAAGTAACTTCTAGCATCTTGGTTTGTAATTCCAACTATCGCGAAACACTTTAAAAGTAGCTTCTAGCATCTTGGTTTGTAATTCCAAGTATCCCGAAACACTTTAAAAGTAGCTTCTAGCATCTTGGTTTGTAATTTCAACTATCGCGAAACACTTTAAAAGTAGCTTCTAGCATCTTGGTTTGTAATTCCAACTATCGCGAAACACTTTAAAAGTAACTTCTAGCATCTTGGTTTGTAATTCCAACTATCGCGAAACACTTTAAAAGTAACTTCTAGCATCTTGGTTTGTAATTCCAACTATCGCGAAACACTTTAAAAGTAGCTTCTAGCATCTTGGTTTGTAATTCCAAGTATCCAGAAACATTTTAAAAGTAGCTTCTAGCATCTTGGTTTGTAATTCCAAGTATCCCGAAACACTTTAAAAGTAGCTTCTAGCATCTTGGTTTGTAATTTCAACTATCGCGAAACACTTTAAAAGTAGCTTCTAGCATCTTGGTTTGTAATTCCAACTATCGCGAAACACTTTAAAAGTAACTTCTAGCATCTTGGTTTGTAATTCCAACTATCGCGAAACACTTTAAAAGTAGCTTCTAGCATCTTGGTTTGTAATTCCAAGTATCCAGAAACATTTTAAAAGTAGCTTCTAGCATCTTGGTTTGTAATTCCAAGTATCCAGAAACACTTTAAAAGTAGCTTCTAGCAACTTGGTTTGTAATTCCAAGTATCCCGAAACACTTTAAAAGTAGCTTCTAGCATCTTGGTTTGTAATTCCAACTATCGCGAAACACTTCAAAAGTAGCTTCTAGCATCTTGGTTTGTAATTCCAAGTATCCCGAAACACTTTAAAAGTAGCTTCTAGCATCTTGGTTTGTAATTCCAAGTATCCCGAAACACTTTAAAAGTAGCTTCTAGCAACTTGGTTTGTAATTCCAACTATCGCGAAACACTTTAAAAGTAGCTTCTAGCATCTTAGTTTGTAATTCCAACTATCGCGAAACACTTTAAAAGTAGCTTCTAGCATCTTGGTTTGTAATTCCAAGTATCCCGAAACATTTTAAAAGTAGCTTCTAGCATCTTGGTTTGCAATTCCAACTATCGCGAAACACTTTAAAAGTAACTTCTAGCATCTTGGTTTGTAATTCCAACTATCGCGAAACACTTTAAAAGTAGCTTCTAGCATCTTGGTTTGTAATTCCAACTATCGCGAAACACTTCAAAAGTAGCTTCTAGCATCTTGGTTTGTAATTCCAAGTATCCCGAAACACTTTAAAAGTAGCTTCTAGCATCTTGGTTTGCAATTCCAACTATCGCGAAACACTTTAAAAGTAACTTCTAGCATCTTGGTTTGCAATTCCAACTATCGCGAAACACTTTAAAAGTAGCTTCTAGCATCTTAGTTTGTAATTCCAACTATCGCGAAACACTTTAAAAGTAGCTTCTAGCATCTTAGTTTGTAATTCCAACTATCGCGAAACACTTTAAAAGTAGCTTCTAGCATCTTGGTTTGTAATTCCAAGTATCCCGAAACACTTTAAAAGTAGCTTCTAGCATCTTGGTTTGTAATTTCAACTATCGCGAAACACTTTAAAAGTAGCTTCTAGCATCTTGGTTTGTAATTCCAACTATCGCGAAACACTTTAAAAGTAACTTCTAGCATCTTGGTTTGTAATTCCAAATATCGCGAAACACTTTAAAAGTAGCTTCTAGCATCTTGGTTTGTAATTCCAAGTATCCCAAAACACTTTAAAAGTAGCTTCTAGCATCTTGGTTTGCAATTCCAACTATCGCGAAACACTTTAAAAGTAGCTTCTAGCAACTTGGTTTGTAATTCCAACTATCGCGAAACACTTTAAAAGTAGCTTCTAGCATCTTGGTTTGTAATTCCAAGTATCCCAAAACACTTTCAAAGTAGCTTCTAGCATCTTGGTTTGTAATTCCAAGTATCCCGAAACACTTTAAAAGTAGCTTCTAGCAACTTGGTTTGCAATTCCAAGTATCGCGAAACACTTTAAAAGTAGCTTCTAGCATCTTGGTTTGTAATTCCAAGTATCGCGAAACACTTTAAAAGTAGCTTCTAGCAACTTGGTTTGTAATTCCAAGTATCCCAAAACACTTTAAAAGTAGCTTCTAGCAACTTGGTTTGTAATTCCAAGTATCCCAAAACACTTTAAAAGTAGCTTCTAGCATCTTGGTTTGCAATTCCAAGTATCGCGAAACACTTTAAAAGTAGCTTCTAGCATCTTGGTTTGTAATTCCAAGTATCCCAAAACACTTTAAAAGTAGCTTCTAGCATCTTGGTTTGTAATTCCAACTATCGCGAAACACTTTAAAAGTAGCTTCTAGCATCTTGGTTTGTAATTCCAAGTATCCCGAAACACTTTAAAAGTAGCTTCTAGCATCTTGGTTTGTAATTCCAAGTATCACGAAATACTTTAAAAGTAGCTTCTAGCATCTTGGTTTGTAATTCCAACTATCGCGAAACACTTTAAAAGTAGCTTCTAGCAACTTGGTTTGTAATTCCAAGTATCCCAAAACACTTTAAAAGTAGCTTCTAGCAACTTGGTTTGTAATTCCAAGTATCCCAAAACACTTTAAAAGTAGCTTCTAGCATCTTGGTTTGCAATTCCAAGTATCGCGAAACACTTTAAAAGTAGCTTCTAGCATCTAAGTTTGTAATTCCAACTATCGCGAAACACTTTAAAAGTAGCTTCTAGCATCTTGGTTTGTAATTCCAAGTATCCAGAAACATTTTAAAAGTAGCTTCTAGCATCTTGGTTTGTAATTCCAAGTATCCCAAAACACTTTAAAAGTAGCTTCTAGCATCTTGGTTTGTAATTCCAACTATCGCGAAACACTTCAAAAGTAGCTTCTAGCATCTTGGTTTGTAATTCCAAGTATCCCGAAACACTTTAAAAGTAGCTTCTAGCATCTTGGTTTGTAATTCCAAGTATCCCGAAACACTTTAAAAGTAGCTTCTAGCAACTTGGTTTGTAATTCCAACTATCGCGAAACACTTTAAAAGTAGCTTCTAGCATCTTAGTTTGTAATTCCAACTATCGCGAAACACTTTAAAAGTAGCTTCTAGCATCTTGGTTTGTAATTCCAAGTATCCCGAAACATTTTAAAAGTAGCTTCTAGCATCTTGGTTTGCAATTCCAACTATCGCGAAACACTTTAAAAGTAACTTCTAGCATCTTGGTTTGTAATTCCAACTATCGCGAAACACTTTAAAAGTAGCTTCTAGCATCTTGGTTTGTAATTCCAACTATCGCGAAACACTTCAAAAGTAGCTTCTAGCATCTTGGTTTGTAATTCCAAGTATCCCGAAACACTTTAAAAGTAGCTTCTAGCATCTTGGTTTGCAATTCCAACTATCGCGAAACACTTTAAAAGTAACTTCTAGCATCTTGGTTTGCAATTCCAACTATCGCGAAACACTTTAAAAGTAGCTTCTAGCATCTTAGTTTGTAATTCCAACTATCGCGAAACACTTTAAAAGTAGCTTCTAGCATCTTGGTTTGTAATTCCAACTATCGCGAAACACTTTAAAAGTAACTTCTAGCATCTTGGTTTGTAATTCCAACTATCGCGAAACACTTTAAAAGTAGCTTCTAGCATCTTGGTTTGTAATTCCAAGTATCCCGAAACACTTTAAAAGTAGCTTCTAGCATCTTGGTTTGTAATTCCAAGTATCACGAAACACTTTAAAAGTAGCTTCTAGCATCTTGGTTTGTAATTCCAACTATCGCGAAACACTTTAAAAGTAGCTTCTAGCAACTTGGTTTGTAATTCCAAGTATCCCAAAACACTTTAAAAGTAGCTTCTAGCAACTTGGTTTGTAATTCCAAGTATCCCAAAACACTTTAAAAGTAGCTTCTAGCATCTTGGTTTGCAATTCCAAGTATCGCGAAACACTTTAAAAGTAGCTTCTAGCATCTAAGTTTGTAATTCCAACTATCGCGAAACACTTTAAAAGTAGCTTCTAGCATCTTGGTTTGTAATTCCAAGTATCCAGAAACATTTTAAAAGTAGCTTCTAGCATCTTGGTTTGTAATTCCAAGTATCCCAAAACACTTTAAAAGTAGCTTCTAGCATCTTGGTTTGTAATTCCAACTATCGCGAAACACTTCAAAAGTAGCTTCTAGCATCTTGGTTTGTAATTCCAAGTATCCCGAAACACTTTAAAAGTAGCTTCTAGCATCTTGGTTTGTAATTCCAAGTATCCCGAAACACTTTAAAAGTAGCTTCTAGCAACTTGGTTTGTAATTCCAACTATCGCGAAACACTTTAAAAGTAGCTTCTAGCATCTTAGTTTGTAATTCCAACTATCGCGAAACACTTTAAAAGTAGCTTCTAGCATCTTGGTTTGTAATTCCAAGTATCCCGAAACATTTTAAAAGTAGCTTCTAGCATCTTGGTTTGCAATTCCAACTATCGCGAAACACTTTAAAAGTAACTTCTAGCATCTTGGTTTGTAATTCCAACTATCGCGAAACACTTTAAAAGTAGCTTCTAGCATCTTGGTTTGTAATTCCAACTATCGCGAAACACTTCAAAAGTAGCTTCTAGCATCTTGGTTTGTAATTCCAAGTATCCCGAAACACTTTAAAAGTAGCTTCTAGCATCTTGGTTTGCAATTCCAACTATCGCGAAACACTTTAAAAGTAACTTCTAGCATCTTGGTTTGCAATTCCAACTATCGCGAAACACTTTAAAAGTAGCTTCTAGCATCTTAGTTTGTAATTCCAACTATCGCGAAACACTTTAAAAGTAGCTTCTAGCATCTTGGTTTGTAATTCCAACTATCGCGAAACACTTTAAAAGTAACTTCTAGCATCTTGGTTTGTAATTCCAACTATCGCGAAACACTTTAAAAGTAGCTTCTAGCATCTTGGTTTGTAATTCCAACTATCGCGAAACACTTTAAAAGTAACTTCTAGCATCTTGGTTTGTAATTCCAACTATCGCGAAACACTTTAAAAGTAGCTTCTAGCATCTTGGTTTGTAATTCCAAGTATCCCAAAACACTTTAAAAGTAGCTTCTAGCATCTTGGTTTGCAATTCCAACTATCGCGAAACACTTTAAAAGTAGCTTCTAGCATCTTGGTTTGCAATTCCAAGTATCGCGAAACACTTTAAAAGTAGCTTCTAGCATCTTGGTTTGTAATTCCAAGTATTCCGAAACACTTTAAAAGTAGCTTCTAGCATCTTGGTTTGTAATTCCAAGTATCCCGAAACACTCTAAAAGTAGCTTCTAGCATCTTGGTTTGTAATTCCAACTATCGCGAAACACTTTAAAAGTAGCTTCTAGCATCTTAGTTTGTAATTCCAACTATCGCGAAACACTTTAAAAGTAGCTTCTAGCATCTTGGTTTGTAATTCCAACTATCGCGAAACACTTTAAAAGTAGCTTCTAGCATCTTGGTTTGTAATTTCAACTATCGCGAAACACTTTAAAAGTAGCTTCTAGCATCTTGGTTTGTAATTCCAAGTATCCCGAAACACTTTAAAAGTAGCTTCTAGCATCTTTGTTTGTAATTCCAACTATCGCGAAACACTTTAAAAGTAGCTTCTAGCAACTTGGTTTGTAATTCCAAGTATCCCAAAACACTTTAAAAGTAGCTTCTAGCAACTTGGTTTGCAATTCCAAGTATCGCGAAACACTTTAAAAGTAGCTTCTAGCATCTTGGTTTGTAATTCCAACTATCGCGAAACACTTTAAAAGTAGCTTCTAGCATCTTGGTTTGTAATTCCAAGTATCCAGAAACATTTTAAAAGTAGCTTCTAGCATCTTGGTTTGTAATTCCAAGTATCCCAAAAAACTTTAAAAGTAGCTTCTAGCATCTTGGTTTGTAATTCCAACTATCGCGAAACACTTCAAAAGTAGCTTCTAGCATCTTGGTTTGTAATTCCAAGTATCCCGAAACACTTTAAAAGTAGCTTCTAGCATCTTGGTTTGTAATTCCAAGTATCCCGAAACACTTTAAAAGTAGCTTCTAGCAACTTGGTTTGTAATTCCAACTATCGCGAAACACTTTAAAAGTAGCTTCTAGCATCTTAGTTTGTAATTCCAACTATCGCGAAACACTTTAAAAGTAGCTTCTAGCATCTTGGTTTGTAATTCCAAGTATCCCGAAACATTTTAAAAGTAGCTTCTAGCATCTTGGTTTGCAATTCCAACTATCGCGAAACACTTTAAAAGTAACTTCTAGCATCTTGGTTTGTAATTCCAACTATCGCGAAACACTTTAAAAGTAGCTTCTAGCATCTTGGTTTGTAATTCCAACTATCGCGAAACACTTCAAAAGTAGCTTCTAGCATCTTGGTTTGTAATTCCAAGTATCCCGAAACACTTTAAAAGTAGCTTCTAGCATCTTGGTTTGCAATTCCAACTATCGCGAAACACTTTAAAAGTAACTTCTAGCATCTTGGTTTGCAATTCCAACTATCGCGAAACACTTTAAAAGTAGCTTCTAGCATCTTAGTTTGTAATTCCAACTATCGCGAAACACTTTAAAAGTAGCTTCTAGCATCTTGGTTTGTAATTCCAAGTATCCCGAAACACTTTAAAAGTAGCTTCTAGCATCTTGGTTTGTAATTTCAACTATCGCGAAACACTTTAAAAGTAGCTTCTAGCATCTTGGTTTGTAATTCCAACTATCGCGAAACACTTTAAAAGTAACTTCTAGCATCTTGGTTTGTAATTCCAACTATCGCGAAACACTTTAAAAGTAGCTTCTAGCATCTTGGTTTGTAATTCCAAGTATCCCAAAACACTTTAAAAGTAGCTTCTAGCATCTTGGTTTGCAATTCCAACTATCGCGAAACACTTTAAAAGTAGCTTCTAGCAACTTGGTTTGTAATTCCAACTATCGCGAAACACTTTAAAAGTAGCTTCTAGCATCTTGGTTTGTAATTTCAACTATCGCGAAACACTTTAAAAGTAGCTTCTAGCATCTTGGTTTGTAATTCCAAGTATCCCGAAACACTTTAAAAGTAGCTTCTAGCATCTTTGTTTGTAATTCCAACTATCGCGAAACACTTTAAAAGTAGCTTCTAGCAACTTGGTTTGTAATTCCAAGTATCCCAAAACACTTTCAAAGTAGCTTCTAGCATCTTGGTTTGCAATTCCAACTATCGCGAAACACTTTAAAAGTAGCTTCTAGCAACTTGGTTTGCAATTCCAAGTATCGCGAAACACTTTAAAAGTAGCTTCTAGCATCTTGGTTTGTAATTCCAAGTATCGCGAAACACTTTAAAAGTAGCTTCTAGCAACTTGGTTTGTAATTCCAAGTATCCCAAAACACTTTAAAAGTAGCTTCTAGCAACTTGGTTTGTAATTCCAAGTATCCCAAAACACTTTAAAAGTAGCTTCTAGCATCTTGGTTTGCAATTCCAAGTATCGCGAAACACTTTAAAAGTAGCTTCTAGCATCTTGGTTTGTAATTCCAAGTATCCCAAAACACTTTAAAAGTAGCTTCTAGCATCTTGGTTTGTAATTCCAACTATCGCGAAACACTTTAAAAGTAGCTTCTAGCATCTTGGTTTGTAATTCCAACTATCGCGAAACACTTTAAAAGTAGCTTCTAGCATCTTGGTTTGTAATTCCAACTATCGCGAAACACTTTAAAAGTAGCTTCTAGCAACTTGGTTTGTAATTCCAAGTATCCCAAAACACTTTAAAAGTAGCTTCTAGCAACTTGGTTTGTAATTCCAAGTATCCCAAAACACTTTAAAAGTAGCTTCTAGCATCTTGGTTTGCAATTCCAAGTATCGCGAAACACTTTAAAAGTAGCTTCTAGCATCTAAGTTTGTAATTCCAACTATCGCGAAACACTTTAAAAGTAGCTTCTAGCATCTTGGTTTGTAATTCCAAGTATCCAGAAACATTTTAAAAGTAGCTTCTAGCATCTTGGTTTGTTATTCCAAGTATCCCGAAACACTTTAAAAGTAGCTTCTAGCAACTTGGTTTGCAATTCCAAGTATCGCGAAACACTTTAAAAGTAGCTTCTAGCATCTTGGTTTGTAATTCCAAGTATCCCGAAACACTTTAAAAGTAGCTTCTAGCATCTTGGTTTGTAATTCCAACTATCGCGAAACACTTTAAAAGTAGCTTCTAGCAACTTGGTTTGTAATTCCAACTATCGCGAAACACTTTAAAAGTAGCTTCTAGCATCTTGGTTTGTAATTCCAACTATCGGGAAACACTTTAAAAGTAGCTTCTACCAACTTGGTTTGTAATTCCAAGTATCCCGAAACACTTTAAAAGTAGCTTCTAGCATCTTGGTTTGTAATTCCAACTATCGCGAAACACTTTAAAAGTAGCTTCTAGCAACTTGGTTTGTAATTCCAACTATCGCGAAACACTTTAAAAGTAGCTTCTAGCATCTTGGTTTGTAATTCCAACTATCGGGAAACACTTTAAAAGTAGCTTCTACCAACTTGGTTTGTAATTCCAAGTATCCCAAAACACTTTAAAAGTAGCTTCTAGCAACTTGGTTTGTAATTCCAAGTATCCCAAAACACTTTAAAAGTAGCTTCTAGCATCTTGGTTTGCAATTCCAACTATCGCGAAACACTTTAAAAGTAGCTTCTAGCATCTTGGTTTGTAATTCCAAGTATCGCAAAACACTTTAAAAGTAGCTTCTAGCAACTTGGTTTGTAATTCCAAGTATCCCAAAACACTTTAAAAGTAGCTTCTAGCAACTTGGTTTGTAATTCCAAGTATCCCAAAACACTTTAAAAGTAGCTTCTAGCATCTTGGTTTGCAATTCCAAGTATCGCGAAACACTTTAAAAGTAGCTTCTAGCATCTTGGTTTGTAATTCCAAGTATCCCAAAACACTTTAAAAGTAGCTTCTAGCATCTTGGTTTGTAATTCCAACTATCGCGAAACACTTTAAAAGTAGCTTCTAGCATCTTGGTTTGTAATTCCAACTATCGCGAAACACTTTAAAAGTAGCTTCTAGCATCTTGGTTTGTAATTCCAACTATCGCGAAACACTTTAAAAGTAGCTTCTAGCAACTTGGTTTGTAATTCCAAGTATCCAGAAACATTTAAAAAGTAGCTTCTAGCATCTTGGTTTGTAATTTCAACTATCGCGAAACACTTTAAAAGTAGCTTCTAGCAACTTGGTTTGTAATTCTAACTATCGCGAAACACTTTAAAAGTAGCTTCTAGCTTCTTGGTTTGTAATTTCAACTATCGCCAAACACTTTAAAAGTAGCTTCTAGCATCTTGGTTTGTAATTTCAACTATCGCGAAACACTTTAAAAGTAGCTTCTAGCATCTTGGTTTGTAATTCCAAGTATCCCGAAACACTTTAAAAGTAGCTTCTAGCAACTTGGTTTGCAATTCCAAGTATCGCGAAACACTTTAAAAGTAGCTTCTAGCATCTTGGTTTGTAATTCCAACTATCGCGAAACACTTTAAAAGTAGCTTCTAGCATCTTGGTTTGTAATTCCAAGTATCGCGAAACACTTTAAAAGTAGCTTCTAGCAACTTGGTTTGTAATTCCAAGTATCCCAAAACACTTTAAAAGTAGCTTCTAGCAACTTGGTTTGTAATTCCAAGTATCCCAAAACACTTTAAAAGTAGCTTCTAGCATCTTGGTTTGTAATTCCAAGTATCCCAAAACACTTTAAAAGTAGCTTCTAGCAACTTGGTTTGTAATTCCAAGTATCCCGAAACACTTTAAAAGTAGCTTCTAGCATCTTGGTTTGCAATTCCAAGTATCCCAAAACACTTTAAAAGTAGCTTCTAGCAACTTGGTTTGTAATTCCAAGTATCCCAAAACACTTTAAAAGTAGCTTCTGGCATCTTGGTTTGTAATTCCAACTATCGCGAAACACTTTAAAAGTAGCTTCTAGCAACTTGGTTTGTAATTCCAAGTATCCAGAAACATTTAAAAAGTAGCTTCTAGCATCTTGGTTTGTAATTTCAACTATCGCGAAACACTTTAAAAGTAGCTTCTAGCAACTTGGTTTGTAATTCTAACTATCGCGAAACACTTTAAAAGAAGCTTCTACCATCTTGGTTTGTAATTTCAACTATCGCGAAACACTTTAAAAGTAGCTTCTAGCATCTTGGTTTGTAATTTCAACTATCGCGAAACACTTTAAAAGTAGCTTCTAGCATCTTGGTTTGTAATTCCAAGTATCCCGAAACACTTTAAAAGTAGCTTCTAGCATCTTGGTTTGTAATTCCAACTATCGCGAAACACTTTAAAAGTAGCTTCTAGCATCTTGGTTTGTAATTCCAACTATCGCGAAACACTTTAAAAGTAGCTTCTAGCAACTTGGTTTGTAATTCCAAGTATCCAGAAACATTTAAAAAGTAGCTTCTAGCATCTTGGTTTGTAATTTCAACTATCGCGAAACACTTTAAAAGTAGCTTCTAGCAACTTGGTTTGTAATTCTAACTATCGCGAAACACTTTAAAAGAAGCTTCTAGCATCTTGGTTTGTAATTTCAACTATCGCGAAACACTTTAAAAGTAGCTTCTAGCATCTTGGTTTGTAATTCCAAGTATCGCGAAACACTTTAAAAGTAGCTTCTAGCAACTTGGTTTGTAATTCCAAGTATCCCAAAACACTTTAAAAGTAGCTTCTAGCAACTTGGTTTGTAATTCCAAGTATCCCAAAACACTTTAAAAGTAGCTTCTAGCATCTTGGTTTGCAATTCCAACTATCGCGAAACACTTTAAAAGTAGCTTCTAGCATCATGGTTTGTAATTCCAAGTATCGCGAAACACTTTAAAAGTAGCTTCTAGCAACTTGGTTTGTAATTCCAAGTATCCCAAAACACTTTAAAAGTAGCTTCTAGCAACTTGGTTTGTAATTCCAAGTATCCCAAAACACTTTAAAAGTAGCTTCTAGCATCTTGGTTTGCAATTCCAAGTATCGCGAAACACTTTAAAAGTAGCTTCTAGCATCTTGGTTTGTAATTCCAAGTATCCCAAAACACTTTAAAAGTAGCTTCTAGCAACTTGGTTTGTAATTCCAAGTATCCCGAAACACTTTAAAAGTAGCTTCTAGCATCTTGGTTTGCAATTCCAACTATCGCGAAACACTTTAAAAGTAGCTTCTAGCATCTTGGTTTCTAATTCTAAGAACCCCGAAACACTTTAAAAGTAGCTTCTAGCATCTTGGTTTGTAATTTCAACTATCGCGAAACACTTTAAAAGTAGCTTCTAGCATCTTGGTTTGTAATTCCAAGTATCCCGAAACACTTTAAAAGTAGCTTCTAGCATCTTGGTTTGTAATTCCAAGTATCCAGAAACATTTTAAAAGTAGCTTCTAGCATCTTGGTTTGTAATTTCAACTATCGCGAAACACTTTAAAAGTAGCTTCTAGCAACTTGGTTTGTAATTCCAACTATCGCGAAACACTTTAAAAGAAGCTTCTAGCATCTTGGTTTGTAATTTCAACTATCGCGAAACACTTTAAAAGTAGCTTCTAGCATCTTGGTTTGTAATTTCAACTATCGCGAAACACTTTGAAAGTAGCTTCTAGCATCTTGGTTTGTAATTCCAAGTATCCCGAAACACTTTAAAAGTAGCTTCTAGCATCTTGGTTTGTAATTCCAAGTATCCCGAAACACTTTTAAAGTAGCTTCTAGCAACTTGGTTTGTAATTCCAAGAACCCCGAAACACTTTAAAAGTAGCTTCTAGCATCTTGGTTTGTAATTTCAACTATCGCGAAACACTTTAAAAGTAGCTTCTAGCATCTTGGTTTGTAATTCCAAGTATCCCGAAACACTTTAAAAGTAGCTTCTAGCATCTTGGTTTGCAATTCCAACTATCGCGAAACACTTTAAAAGTAGCTTCTAGCATCTTAGTTTGTAATTCCAACTATCGCGAAACACTTTAAAAGTAGCTTCTAGCAACTTAGTTTGTTATTCCAAGTATCCCGAAACACTTTAAAAGTAGCTTCTAGCATCTTGGTTTGTAATTCCAAGTATCCCGGATCACTTTAAAAGTAGCTTCTAGCATCTTGGTTTGTAATTCCAAGAACCCCGAAACACTTTAAAAGTAGCTTCTAGCATCTTGGTTTGTAATTTCAACTATCGCGAAACACTTTAAAAGTAGCTTCTAGCATCTTAGTTTGTAATTCCAAGTATCCCGAAACACTTTAAAAGTAGCTTCTAGCATCTTGGTTTGTAATTCCAAGTATCCCGGATCACTTTAAAAGTAGCTTCTAGCATCTTGGTTTGTAATTCCAACTATCGCGAAACACTTTAAAAGTAGCTTCTAGCATCTTGGTTTGTAATTCCAAGTATCCCGAAACACTTTTAAAGTAGCTTCTAGCAACTTGGTTTGTAATTCCAAGTATCCAGAAACACTTTAAAAGTAGCTTCTAGCAACTTGGTTTGTAATTCCAACTATCGCGAAACAATTTAAAAGTAGCTTCTAGCATCTTGGTTTGTAATTCCAAGTATCCCGAAACACTTTAAAAGTAGCTTCTAGCACATTGGTTTGCAATTCCAACTATCGCGAAACACTTTAAAAGTAGCTTCTAGCATCTTAGTTTGTAATTCCAACTATCGCGAAACACTTTAAAAGTAGCTTCTAGCAACTTAGTTTGTTATTCCAAGTATCCCGAAACACTTTAAAAGTAGCTTCTAGCATCTTGGTTTGTAATTCCAAGTATCCCGGATCACTTTAAAAGTAGCTTCTAGCATCTTGGTTTGTAATTCCAAGAACCCCGAAACACTTTAAAAGTGGCTTCTAGCATCTTGGTTTGTAATTTCAACTATCGCGAAACACTTTAAAAGTAGCTTCTAGCATCTTAGTTTGTAATTCCAACTATCGCGAAACACTTTAAAAGTAGCTTCTAGCAACTTAGTTTGTAATTCCAAGTATCCCGAAACACTTTAAAAGTAGCTTCTAGCATCTTGGTTTGTAATTCCAAGTATCCCGGATCACTTTAAAAGTAGCTTCTAGCATCTTGGTTTGTAATTCCAACTATCGCGAAACACTTTAAAAGTAGCTTCTAGCATCTTGGTTTGTAATTCCAAGTATCCCGAAACACTTTTAAAGTAGCTTCTAGCAACTTGGTTTGTAATTCCAAGTATCCAGAAACACTTTAAAAGTAGCTTCTAGCAACTTGGTTTGTAATTCCAACTATCGCGAAACACTTTAAAAGTAGCTTCTAGCATCTTGGTTTGTAATTCCAAGAACCCCGAAACACTTTAAAAGTAGCTTCTAGCATCTTGGTTTGTAATTTCAACTATCGCGAAACACTTTAATTGTAGCTTCTAGCATCTTGGTTTGTAATTCCAACTATCGCGAAACACTATAAAAGTAGCTTCTAGCATCTTGGTTTGTAATTCCAAGTATCCCGAAACACTTTAAAAGTAGCTTCTAGCAACTTGGTTTGTAATTCCAAGTATCCCGAAACACTTTAAAAGTAGCTTCTAGCATCTTGGTTTGCAATTCCAACTATCGCGAAACACTTTAAAAGTAGCTTCTAGCATCTTAGTTTGTAATTCCAACTATCGCGAAACACTTTAAAAGTAGCTTCTAGCATCTTGGTTTGTAATTCCAAGTATCCCAAAACACTTTAAAAGTAGCTTCTAGCATCTTGGTTTGTAATTCCAAGTATCCCAAAACACTTTAAAAGTAGCTTCTAGCATCTTGGTTTGTAATTCCAAGTATCCCGAAACACTTTAAAAGTAGCTTCTAGCATCTTAGTTTGTAATTCCAACTATCGCGAAACACTTTAAAAGTAGCTTCTAGCATCTTAGTTTGTAATTCCAACTATCGCGAAACACTTTAAAAGTAGCTTCTAGCATCTTGGCTTGTAATTCCAAGTATCCCAAAACACTTTAAAAGTAGCTTCTAGCATCTTGGTTTGTAATTCCAAGTATCCCAAAACACTTTAAAAGTAGCTTCTAGCATCTTGGTTTGTAATTCCAAGTATCCCGAAACACTTTAAAAGTAGCTTCTAGCATCTTGGTTTGCAATTCCAACTATCGCGAAACACTTTAAAAGTAGCTTCTAGTATCTTAGTTTGTAATTCCAACTATCGCGAAACACTTTAAAAGTAGCTTCTAGCATCTTGGTTTGTAATTCCAAGTATCCCAAAACACTTTAAAAGTAGCTTCTAGCATCTTGGTTTGTAATTCCAAGTATCCCAAAACACTTTAAAAGTAGCTTCTAGCATCTTGGTTTGTAATTCCAAGTATCCCGAAACACTTTAAAAGTAGCTTCTAGCATCTTGGTTTGTAATTCCAAGTATCCCGAAACACTTTAAAAGTAGCTTCAAGCATCTTGGTTTGTAATTCCAAGTATCGCGAAACACTTTGAAAGTAGCTTCTAGCATCTTGGTTTGTAATTCCAAGTATCCCGAAACACTTTAAAAGTAGCTTCTAGCATCTTGGTTTGCAATTCCAACTATCGCGAAACACTTTAAAAGTAGCTTCTAGCATCTTGGTTTGTAATTCCAAGAACCCCGAAACACTTTAAAAGTAGCTTCTAGCATCTTGGTTTGTAATTTCAACTATCGCGAAACACTTTAATTGTAGCTTCTAGCATCTTGGTTTGTAATTCCAACTATCGCGAAACACTTTAAAAGTAGCTTCTAGCATCTTGATTTGTAATTCCAAGAACCCCGAAACACTTTAAAAGTAGCTTCTAGCATCTTGGTTTGCAATTCCAACTATCGCGAAACACTTTAAAAGTAGCTTCTAGCATCTTGGTTTGTAATTCCAAGTACCCCGAAACACTTTAAAAGTGGCTTCTAGCATCTTGGTTTGTAATTTCAACTATCGCGAAACACTTTAATTGTAGCTTCTAGCATCTTGGTTTGTAATTTCAACTATCGCGAAACACTTTGAAAGTAGCTTCTAGCATCTTGGTTTGCAATTCCAACTATCGCGAAACACTTTAAAAGTAGCTTCTAGCATCTAGGTTTGTAATTCCAATTATCGCGAAACACTTTAAAAGTAGCTTCTAGCAACTTGGTTTGTAATTCCAAGTATCCCAAAACACTTTAAAAGTAGCTTCTAGCAACTTGGTTTGTAATTTCAACTATCGCGAAACACTTTAATTGTAGCTTCTAGCATCTTGGTTTGTAATTCCAAGTATCCCGAAACACTTTAAAAGTAGCTTCTAGCATCTTGGTTTGTAATTCCAAGTATCCCGAAACACTTTAAAAGTAGCTTCTAGCATCTTGGTTTGCAATTCCAACTATCGCAAACACTTTAAAAGTAGCTTCTAGCAACTTGGTTTGTAATTCCAAGTATCCCGAAACACTTTAAAAGTAGCTTCTAGCAACTTGGTTTGCAATTCCAACTATCGCGAAACACTTTAAAAGTAGCTTCTAGCATCTTGGTTTGTAATTCCAACTATCGCGAAACACTTTAAAAGTAGCTTCTAGCAACTTGGTTTGCAATTCCAACTATCGCGAAACACTTTAAAAGTAGCTTCTAGCATCTTGGTTTGTAATTCCAAGAACCCCGAAACACTTTAAAAGTAGCTTCTAGCATCTTGGTTTGTAATTTCAACTATCGCGAAACACTTTAATTGTAGCTTCTAGCATCTTGGTTTGTAATTCCAACTATCACGAAACACTTTAAAAGTAGCTTCTAGCATCTTGGTTTGTAATTCCAAGTATCCCGAAACACTTTAAAAGTAGCTTCTAGCATCTTGGTTTGCAATTCCAACTATCGCGAAACACTTTAAAAGTAGCTTCTAGCATCTTGGTTTGCAATTCCAACTATCGCGAAACACTTTAAAAGTAGCTTCTAGCATCTTGGTTTGTAATTCCAAGTACCCCGAAACACTTTAAAAGTGGCTTCTAGCATCTTGGTTTGTAATTCCAACTATCGCGAAACACTTTAATTGTAGCTTCTAGCATCTTGGTTTGTAATTTCAACTATCGCGAAACACTTTAATTGTAGCTTCTAGCATCTTGGTTTGTAATTCCAACTATCGCGAAACACTTTGAAAGTAGCTTCTAGCATCTAGGTTTGTAATTCCAATTATCGCGAAACACTTTAAAAGTAGCTTCTAGCAACTTGGTTTGTAATTCCAAGTATCCCAAAACACTTTAAAAGTAGCTTATAGCAACTTGGTTTGTAATTTCAACTATCGCGAAACACTTTAATTGTAGCTTCTAGCATCTTGGTTTGTAATTCCAAGTATCCTGAAACACTTTAAAAGTAGCTTCTAGCATCTTGGTTTGTAATTCCAAGTATCCCAAAACACTTTAAAAGTAGCTTCTAGCATCTTGGTTTGTAATTCCAAGTATCCCGAAACACTTTTAAAGTAGCTTCTAGCATCTTAGTTTGTAATTCCAACTATCGCGAAACACTTTAAAAGTAGCTTCTAGCAGCTTGGTTTGTAATTCCAAGTATCCAGAAACATTTTAAAAGTAGCTTCTAGCATCTTGGTTTGTAATTCCAAGTATCCCGAAACACTTTAAAAGTAGCTTCAAGCAACTTGGTTTGCAATTCCAACTATCGCGAAACACTTTAAAAGTAGCTTCTAGCATCTTGGTTTGTAATTCCAAGAACCCCGAAACACTTTAAAAGTAGCTTCTAGCATCTTGGTTTGTAATTTCAACTATCGCGAAACACTTTAATTGTAGCTTCTAGCATCTTGGTTTGTAATTCCAACTATCGCGAAACACTTTAAAAGTAGCTTCTAGCATCTTGGTTTGTAATTCCAAGTATCCCGAAACACTTTAAAAGTAGCTTCTAGCATCTTGGTTTGCAATTCCAACTATCGCGAAACACTTTAAAAGTAGCTTCTAGCAACTTAGTTTGTAATTCCAAGTATCCCGAAACACTTTAAAAGTAGCTTCTAGCATCTTGGTTTGTAATTCCAACTATCGCGAAACACTTTGAAAGTAGCTTCTAGCATCTTGGTTTGTAATTCCAAGTATCCCGAAACACTTTAAAAGTAGCTTTTAGCAACTTGGTTTGTAATTCCAAGTATCCAGAAACACTTTAAAAGTAGCTTCTAGCATCTAGGTTTGTAATTCCAATTATCGCGAAACACTTTAAAAGTAGCTTCTAGCAACTTGGTTTGTAATTCCAAGTATCCCAAAACACTTTAAAAGTAGCTTCTAGCAACTTGGTTTGTAATTCCAACTATCGCGAAACACTTTAAAAGTAGCTTCTAGCATCTTGGTTTGTAATTCCAAGTATCCCGAAACACTTTAAAAGTAGCTTCTAGCTTCTTGGTTTGTAATTCCAAGTACCCCGAAACACTTTAAAAGTAGCTTCTAGCATCTTGGTTTGTAATTTCAACTATCGCGAAACACTTTAATTGTAGCTTCTAGCATCTTGGTTTGTAATTCCAAGTATCCCGAAACACTTTAAAAGTAGCTTCTAGCATCTTGGTTTGTAATTCCAAGTATCCCGAAACACTTTAAAAGTAGCTTCTAGCATCTTGGTTTGTAATTCCAACTATCGCAAACACTTTAAAAGTAGCTTCTAGCAACTTAGTTTGTAATTCCAAGTATCCCGAAACACTTTAAAAGTAGCTTCTAGCATCTTGGTTTGTAATTCCAACTATCGCGAAACACTTTAATTGTAGCTTCTAGCATCTTGGTTTGTAATTCCAAGTATCCCGAAACACTTTAAAAGTAGCTTTTAGCAACTTGGTTTGTAATTCCAAGTATCCAGAAACACTTTAAAAGTAGCTTCTAGCATCTAGGTTTGTAATTCCAATTATCGCGAAACACTTTAAAAGTAGCTTCTAGCATCTTGGTTTGTAATTCCAAGTATCCCGAAACACTTTAAAAGTAGCTTCTAGCAACTTGGTTTGTAATTCCAAGTATCCCGAAACACTTTAAAAGTAGCTTCTAGCATCTTGGTTTGCAATTCCAACTATCGCGAAACACTTTAAAAGTAGCTTCTAGCATCTTGGTTTGTAATTCCAAGTATCCCAAAACACTTTAAAAGTAGCTTCTAGCATCTTGGTTTGCAATTCCAACTATCGCGAAACACTTTAAAAGTAGCTTCTAGCATCTTAGTTTGTAATTCCAACTATCGCGAAACACTTTAAAAGTAGCTTCTAGCATCTTGGTTTGTAATTCCAAGTATCCCAAAACACTTTAAAAGTAGCTTCTAGCATCTTGGTTTGTAATTCCAAGTATCCCAAAACACTTTAAAAGTAGCTTCTAGCATCTTGGTTTGTAATTCCAAGTATCCCGAAACACTTTAAAAGTAGCTTCTAGCATCTTGGTTTGTAATTCCAAGTATCCCAAAACACTTTAAAAGTAGCTTCTAGCATCTTGGTTTGTAATTCCAAGAATCCCGAAACACTTTAAAAGTAGCTTCAAGCATCTTGGTTTGTAATTCCAAGTATCGCGAAACACTTTGAAAGTAGCTTCTAGCATCTTGGTTTGTAATTCCAAGTATCCCGAAACACTTTAAAAGTAGCTTCTAGCATCTTGGTTTGCAATTCCAACTATCGCGAAACACTTTAAAAGTAGCTTCTAGCATCTTGGTTTGTAATTCCAAGAACCCCGAAACACTTTAAAAGTAGCTTCTAGCATCTTGGTTTGTAATTTCAACTATCGCGAAACACTTTAATTGTAGCTTCTAGCATCTTGGTTTGTAATTCCAACTATCGCGAAACACTTTAAAAGTAGCTTCTAGCATCTTGGTTTGTAATTCCAAGTATCCCGAAACACTTTAAAAGTAGCTTCTAGCATCTTGGTTTGCAATTCCAACTATCGCGAAACACTTTAATTGTAGCTTCTAGCATCTTGGTTTGTAATTCCAAGTACCCCGAAACACTTTAAAAGTGGCTTCTAGCATCTTGGTTTGCAATTCCAAGTATCCCAAAACACTTTAAAAGTAGCTTCTAGCATCTTGGTTTGCAATTCCAACTATCGCAAACACTTTAAAAGTAGCTTCTAGCAACTTGGTTTGTAATTCCAAGTATCCCAAAACACTTTAAAAGTAGCTTCTAGCAACTTGGTTTGTAATTTGAACTATCGCGAAACACTTTAATTGTAGCTTCTAGCATCTTGGTTTGTAATTCCAAGTATCCCGAAACACTTTAAAAGTAGCTTCTAGCATCTTGGTTTGTAATTCCAAGTATCCCGAAACACTTTAAAAGTAGCTTCTAGCATCTTGGTTTGCAATTCCAACTATCGCAAACACTTTAAAAGTAGCTTCTAGCAACTTGGTTTGTAATTCCAAGTATCCCGAAACACTTTAAAAGTAGCTTCTAGCAACTTGGTTTGCAATTCCAACTATCGCGAAACACTTTAAAAGTAGCTTCTAGCATCTTGGTTTGTAATTCCAAGAACCCCGAAACACTTTAAAAGTAGCTTCTAGCAACTTGGTTTGCAATTCCAACTATCGCGAAACACTTTAAAAGTAGCTTCTAGCATTTTGGTTTGTAATTCCAAGAATCCCGAAACACTTTAAAAGTAGCTTCTAGCATCTTGGTTTGTAATTTCAACTATCGCGAAACACTTTAATTGTAGCTTCTAGCATCTTGGTTTGTAATTCCAACTATCACGAAACACTTTAAAAGTAGCTTCTAGCATCTTGGTTTGTAATTCCAAGTATCCCGAAACACTTTAAAAGTAGCTTCTAGCATCTTGGTTTGCAATTCCAACTATCGCGAAACACTTTAAAAGTAGCTTCTAGCATCTTGGTTTGCAATTCCAACTATCGCGAAACACTTTAAAAGTAGCTTCTAGCATCTTGGTTTGTAATTCCAAGTACCCCGAAACACTTTAAAAGTGGCTTCTAGCATCTTGGTTTGTAATTTCAACTATCGCGAAACACTTTAATTGTAGCTTCTAGCATCTTGGTTTGTAATTTCAACTATCGCGAAACACTTTGAAAGTAGCTTCTAGCATCTAGGTTTGTAATTCCAATTATCGCGAAACACTTTAAAAGTAGCTTCTAGCAACTTGGTTTGTAATTCCAAGTATCCCAAAACACTTTAAAAGTAGCTTATAGCAACTTGGTTTGTAATTTCAACTATCGCGAAACACTTTAATTGTAGCTTCTAGCATCTTGGTTTGTAATTCCAAGTATCCCAAAAAACTTTAAAAGTAGCTTCTAGCATCTTGGTTTGTAATTCCAACTATCGCGAAACACTTCAAAAGTAGCTTCTAGCATCTTGGTTTGTAATTCCAAGTATCCCGAAACACTTTAAAAGTAGCTTCTAGCATCTTGGTTTGTAATTCCAAGTATCCTGAAACACTTTAAAAGTAGCTTCTAGCATCTTGGTTTGTAATTCCAAGTATCCCAAAACACTTTAAAAGTAGCTTCTAGCAACTTGGTTTGTAATTCCAAGTATCCCGAAACACTTTAAAAGTAGCTTCTAGCATCTTGGTTTGTAATTCCAAGTATCCCGAAACACTTTAAAAGTAGCTTCTAGCATCTTGGTTTGTAATTCCAAGTATCCAGAAACATTTTAAAAGTAGCTTCTAGCATCTTGGTTTGTAATTCCAAGTATCCCGAAACACTTTAAAAGTAGCTTCTAGCAACTTGGTTTGCAATTCCAACTATCGCGAAACACTTTAAAAGTAGCTTCTAGCATCTTGGTTTGTAATTCCAAGAACCCCGAAACACTTTAAAAGTAGCTTCTAGCATCTTGGTTTGCAATTCCAACTATCGCGAAACACTTTAAAAGTAGCTTCTAGCATCTTGGTTTGCAATTCCAACTATCGCGAAACACTTTAAAAGTAGCTTCTAGCATCTTGGTTTGTAATTCCAAGTACCCCGAAACACTTTAAAAGTGGCTTCTAGCATCTTGGTTTGTAATTTAAACTATCGCGAAACACTTTAATTGTAGCTTCTAGCATCTTGGTTTGTAATTTCAACTATCGCGAAACACTTTGAAAGTAGCTTCTAGCATCTAGGTTTGTAATTCCAATTATCGCGAAACACTTTAAAAGTAGCTTCTAGCAACTTGGTTTGTAATTCCAAGTATCCCAAAACACTTCAAAAGTAGCTTCTAGCATCTTGGTTTGTAATTCCAAGTATCCCGAAACACTTTAAAAGTAGCTTCTAGCATCTTGGTTTGTAATTCCAAGTATCCCAAAAAACTTTAAAAGTAGCTTCTAGCATCTTGGTTTGTAATTCCAACTATCGCGAAACACTTCAAAAGTAGCTTCTAGCATCTTGGTTTGTAATTCCAAGTATCCCGAAACACTTTAAAAGTAGCTTCTAGCATCTTGGTTTGTAATTCCAAGTATCCCAAAACACTTTAAAAGTAGCTTCTAGCAACTTGGTTTGTAATTCCAAGTATCCAGAAACACTTTAAAAGTAGCTTCTAGCATCTTGGTTTGTAATTCCAAGTATCCCGAAACACTTTAAAAGTAGCTTCTAGCATCTTGGTTTGTAATTCCAAGTATCCAGAAACATTTTAAAAGTAGCTTCTAGCATCTTGGTTTGTAATTCCAAGTATCCCGAAACACTTTAAAAGTAGCTTCTAGCAACTTGGTTTGCAATTCCAACTATCGCGAAACACTTTAAAAGTAGCTTCTAGCATCTTGGTTTGTAATTCCAAGTATCCCGAAACACTTTAAAAGTAGCTTCTAGCATCTTGGTTTGTAATTCCAAGTATCCCAAAACACTTTAAAAGTAGCTTCTAGCAACTTGGTTTGTAATTCCAAGTATCCCGAAACACTTTAAAAGTAGCTTCTAGCATCTTGGTTTGTAATTCCAAGTATCCCGAAACACTTTAAAAGTAGCTTCTAGCATCTTGGTTTGTAATTCCAAGTATCCAGAAACATTTTAAAAGTAGCTTCTAGCATCTTGGTTTGTAATTCCAAGTATCCCGAAACACTTTAAAAGTAGCTTCTAGCAACTTGGTTTGCAATTCCAACTATCGCGAAACACTTTAAAAGTAGCTTCTAGCATCTTGGTTTGTAATTCCAAGAACCCCGAAACACTTTAAAAGTAGCTTCTAGCATCTTGGTTTGTAATTTCAACTATCGCGAAACACTTTAATAGTAGCTTCTAGCATCTTGGTTTGTAATTCCAACTATCGCGAAACACTTTAAAAGTAGCTTCTAGCATCTTGGTTTGTAATTCCAAGTATCCCGAAACACTTTAAAAGTAGCTTCTAGCATCTTGGTTTGTAATTCCAACTATCGCGAAACACTTTAAAAGTAGCTTCTAGCATCTTGGTTTGTAATTCCAAGTATCCCGAAACACTTTAAAAGTAGCTTCTAGCAACTTGGTTTGCAATTCCAACTATCGCGAAACACTTTAAAAGTAGCTTCTAGCATCTTGGTTTGTAATTCCAAGAACCCCGAAACACTTTAAAAGTAGCTTCTAGCATCTTGGTTTGTAATTTCAACTATCGCGAAACACTTTAATTGTAGCTTCTAGCATCTTGGTTTGCAATTCCAACTATCGCGAAACACTTTAAAAGTAGCTTCTAGCAACTTAGTTTGTAATTCCAAGTATCCCGAAACACTTTAAAAGTAGCTTCTAGCATCTTGGTTTGTAATTCCAACTATCGCGAAACACTTTGAAAGTAGCTTCTAGCATCTTGGTTTGTAATTCCAAGTATCCCGAAACACTTTAAAAGTAGCTTTTAGCAACTTGGTTTGTAATTCCAAGTATCCAGAAACACTTTAAAAGTAGCTTCTAGCATCTAGGTTTGTAATTCCAACTATCGCGAAACACTTTAAAAGTAGCTTCTAGCAACTTGGTTTGTAATTCCAAGTATCCCAAAACACTTTAAAAGTAGCTTCTAGCAACTTGGTTTGTAATTCCAACTATCGCGAAACACTTTAAAAGTAGCTTCTAGCATCTTGGTTTGTAATTCCAAGTATCCCGAAACACTTTAAAAGTAGCTTCTAGCATCTTGGTTTGCAATTCCAACTATCGCGAAACACTTTAAAAGTAGCTTCTAGCTTCTTGGTTTGTAATTCCAAGTACCCCGAAACACTTTAAAAGTAGCTTCTAGCATCTTGGTTTGTAATTTCAACTATCGCGAAACACTTTAATTGTAGCTTCTAGCATCTTGGTTTGTAATTCCAAGTATCCCGAAACACTTTAAAAGTAGCTTCTAGCATCTTGGTTTGTAATTCCAAGTATCCCGAAACACTTTAAAAGTAGCTTCTAGCATCTTGGTTTGTAATTCCAACTATCGCAAACACTTTAAAAGTAGCTTCTAGCAACTAAGTTTGTAATTCCAAGTATCCCGAAACACTTTAAAAGTAGCTTCTAGCATCTTGGTTTGTAATTCCAACTATCGCGAAACACTTTGAAAGTAGCTTCTAGCATCTTGGTTTGTAATTCCAAGTATCCCGAAACACTTTAAAAGTAGCTTTTAGCAACTTGGTTTGTAATTCCAAGTATCCAGAAACACTTTAAAAGTAGCTTCTAGCATCTAGGTTTGTAATTCCAATTATCGCGAAACACTTTAAAAGTAGCTTCTAGCATCTTGGTTTGTAATTCCAAGTATCCCGAAACACTTTAAAAGTAGCTTCTAGCATCTTGGTTTGCAATTCCAACTATCGCGAAACACTTTAAAAGTAGCTTCTAGCTTCTTGGTTTGTAATTCCAAGTACCCCGAAACACTTTAAAAGTAGCTTCTAGCATCTTGGTTTGTAATTTCAACTATCGCGAAACACTTTAATTGTAGCTTCTAGCATCTTGGTTTGTAATTCCAAGTATCCCGAAACACTTTAAAAGTAGCTTCTAGCATCTTGGTTTGTAATTCCACGTATCCCGAAACACTTTAAAAGTAGCTTTTAGCATCTTGGTTTGTAATTCCAACTATCGCAAACACTTTAAAAGTAGCTTCTAGCAACTTGGTTTGTAATTCCAAGTATCCAGAAACACTTTAAAAGTAGCTTCTAGCATCTTGGTTTGTAATTCCAATTATCGCGAAACACTTTAAAAGTAGCTTCTAGCAACTTAGTTTGTAATTCCAAGTATCCCAAAAGACTTTAAAAGTAGCTTCTAGCATCTTGGTTTGTAATTCCAACTATCGCGAAACACTTTAAAAGTAGCTTCAAGCATCTTGGTTTGTAATTTCAAGTATCCCGAAACACTTTAAAAGTAGCTTCTAGCATCTTGGTTTGCAATTCCAACTATCGCGAAACACTTTAAAAGTAGCTTCTAGCATCTTGGTTTGTAATTCCAAGTACACCGAAACACTTTAAAAGAAGCTTCTAGCATCTTGGTTTGTAATTCCAAGTATCCCGAAACACTTTAAAAGTAGCTTCTAGCATCTTGGTTTGTAATTCCAACTATCGCGAAACACTTTAAAAGTAGCTTCTAGCATCTTGGTTTGTAATTCCAACTATCGCGAAACACTTTAAAAGTAGCTTCTAGCAACTTGGTTTGTAATTGCAAGTATCCCGAAACACTTTAAAAGTAGCTTCTAGCATCTTGGTTTGTAATTCCAACTATCGCGGAACACTTTAAAAGTAGCTTCTAGCATCTTGGTTTGTAATTCCAAGTATCCCAAATCACTTTAAAAGTAGCTTCTAGCATCTTGGTTTGTAATTCCAACTATCGCGAAACACTTTAAAAGTAGCTTCTAGCATCTTGGTTTGTAATTCCAAGTATCCCGAAACACTTTAAAAGTAGCTTCTTGCATCTTGGTTTGTAATTCCAAGTATCGCGAAACACTTTAAAAGTAGCTTCTAGCATCTTGGTTTGTAATTCCAAGAATCCCGAAACACTTTAAAAGTAGCTTCTAGCATCTTGGTTTGTAATTCCAACTATCGCGAAACACTTTAAAAGTAGCTTCTAGCATCTTGGTTTGTAATTCCAAGTATCCCGAAACACTTTGAAAGTAGCTTCTAGCATCTTGGTTTGTAATTCCAAGTATCCCGAAACACTTTAAAAGTAGCTTCTAGCAACTTGGTTTGTAATTCCAAGTATCGCGAAACAAGTTAAAAGTAGCTTCTTGCATCTTGGTTTGTAATTCCAAGTATCGCGAAACACTTTAAAAGTAGCTTCTAGCATTCTTGCTAGGATTACAACCCAAGATGATAGAAACGGATTTTGAACCATTCCGGTATACTTGGGATTACAACCCAAGATGCTAGAAACGGATTTTGAACCGTTCCGGCATACTTGGGATGACAACCCAAGATGCTAGAAACGGATTTTGAACCATTCCGGCATACTTGGGATTACAACCCAAGATGATAGAAACGGATTTTGAACCATTCCGGCATACTTGGGATGACAACTTAAGATGCTAGAAACGGATTTTTAACCATTCCGGTATACTTGGGATTACAACCAAGATGCTAGAAACGGATTTTGAACCATTCCTTTATTCTTGGGATGACAACCCAAGATGCAAGAAACGGATTTTGAACCATTCCGGCATACTTGGGATTACAACCCAAGATGCTAGAAACGGATTTTGAACCGTTCCGGCATACTTGGGATTACAACCCAAGATGATAGAAACGGATTTTGAACCATTCCGGCATACTTTGAATGACAATCCAAGATGCTACAAACGGATTTTGAACCGTTTCGGCATACTTGGGACGACAACCCAAGATGCTAGAAACGGATTTGTACCTTTTCGGCATACTTGGAATGACAACCCAAGATGCTAGAAACGGAATTTGAACCATTCCGGCATACTTGGGATGACAACCCAAGATGCAAGAAACGTATTTTGAACCATTCCGGCATACTTGGGATGACAACCCAAGATGCTAGAAACGGATTTTGAACCATTCCGGCATACTTGGGATAACAACCCAAGATACTAAAAACGGATTTTGAACCATTCCGGCATACTTGGGATGACAACCCAAGATGCTAGAAACGGATATTGAACCATTCCGGCATACTTGGGATGACAACCCAAGATGCTAGAAACGTATTTTGAACCATTGCGGCATACTTGGGATGACAACCCAAGATGCTAGAAACGGATTTTGAACCATTCCGGCATACTTGGGATAACAACCCAAGATACTAAAAACGGATTTTGAATCATTCCGGCATACTTGGGATAACAACCCAAGATACTAAAAACGGATTTGGAACCATTCCGGCATTCTTGGGATTACAACCCAAGATGCAAGAAACGGATTTTGAACCATTTCGGCAAACTTGGGATGACAACCCAAGGTGCTTGAAACGGATTTGTACCTTTTCGGCATACTTGGGATGACAACCCAAGGTGCTTGAAACGGATTTTGAACCATTCCGGCATACTTTTGATGTCAACCCAAGATGCTAGAAAAGGATTTTGAACCATTCCGGCATACTTGGGATAACAACCCAAGATACTAAAAACGGATTTTGAACCATTCCGGCATACTTGGGATGACAACCCAAGATGCTAGAAACAGATTTTGAAACAATCCGGCATACTTGGGATGACAACCCAAGATGCTAGAAACGTATTTTGAACCATTCCAGCATACTTGGGATGTCAACCCAAGATACTAAAAACGGATTTTGAACCATTCCGGCATACTTGGGATGACAACCCAAGATGCTAGAAACGTATTTTGAAACAATCCGGCATACTTGGGATGACAACCCAAGAAGCTAGAAACGGATTTTGAACCATTCCGGCATACTTGGGATTACAACCTAAGATACTAAAAACAGATTATTAACCATTCCGGCATACTTTTAATAAAAACCCAAGAGACTAAAAACGGATTTTGAACCATTCCGGCATACTTGGGATTACAACCCAAGATGCTAGAAACGGATTTTGAACCATTTCGGCATACTTGTAATGACAAGTCAAGATGCTAGAAACGGATTTGTACCTTTTCGGCATACTTGGAATGACAACCCAAGATGCTAGAAACGGAATTTGAACCATTCCGGCATACTTGGGATGACAACCCAAGATGCAAGAAACGTATTTTGAACCATTCCGGCATACTTGGGATGACAACCCAAGATGCTAGAAACGGACTTTGAACCATTCCGGCATACTTGGGATGTCAACCCAAGATGCTAGAAAAGGATTTTGAACCATTCCGGCATACTTGGGATAACAACCCAAGATACTAAAAACGGATTTTGAACCATTCCGGCATACTTGGGATGACAACCCAAGATGCTAGAAACAGATTTTGAAACAATCCGGCATACTTGGGATGACAACCCAAGATGCTAGAAACGTATTTTGAACCATTCCGGCATACTTGGGATGTCAACCCAAGATACTAAAAACGGATTTTGAACCATTCCGGCATACTTGGGATGACAACCCAAGATGCTAGAAACGTATTTTGAAACAATCCGGCATACTTGGGATGACAACCCAAGAAGCTAGAAACGGATTTTGAACCATTCCGGCATACTTGGGATTACAACCCAAGATACTAAAAACAGATTATTAACCATTCCGGCATACTTTTAATAAAAACCCAAGATACTAAAAACGGATTTTGAACCATTCCGGCATACTTGGGATTACAACCCAAGATGCTAGAAACGGATTTTGAACCATTTCGGCATACTTGTAATGACAAGTCAAGATGCTAGAAACGGATTTGTACCTTTTCGGCATACTTGGAATGACAACCCAAGATGCTAGAAACGGAATTTGAACCATTCCGGCATACTTGGGATGACAACCCAAGATGCTAGAAACGGATTTTGAACCATTCCGGCATACTTGGGATAACAACCCAAGATACTAAAAACGGATTTTGAACCATTCCGGCATACTTGGGATGACAACCCAAGATGCTAGAAACGGATATTGAACCATTCCGGCATACTTGGGATAACAACCCAAGATGCTAGAAACGTATTTTGAACCATTCCGGCATACTTGGGATGACAACCCAAGATGCTAGAAACGGATTATGAACCATTCCGGCATACTTGGGATAACAACCCAAGATACTAAAAACGGATTTTGAATCATTCCGGCATACTTGGGATAACAACCCAAGATACTAAAAACGGATTTGGAACCATTCCGGCATTCTTGGGATTACAACCCAAGATGCAAGAAACGGATTTTGAACCATTTCGGCAAACTTGGGATGACAACCCAAGGTGCTTGAAACGGAATTTGAACCATTCCGGCATACTTGGGATGACAACCCAAGATGCAAGAAACGTATTTTGAACCATTCCGGCATACTTGGGATGACAACCCAAGATGCTAGAAACGGATTTTGAACCATTCCGGCATACTTGGGATTACATCCCAAGATGCAAGAAACGGATTTTGAACCGTTCCGGCATACTTGAGATGACAACTCAAGATGCTAAAAACGGATTTTGAACCATTCCGGCTGTTCCGATAGCTCAAGTCGATGGTTCAGCTTGGACTGGTACATTTATTGATGTAATCTAACATGTTATCTTAACGCTAAATCTTATCTCACAAACACTTATTACTTATCTATCACTAACATATCTACTACTGGTAACATAATTATCTTATGCAAAGGACTGTGCTACTGGGGCATCATTTGCCTACTTTACGGCGCTAACATCCCGACCACCATAAAAATTCAAATTTTTATAAACTAATTAAACTATTTACACTGTTGAACCTTTCCTCCTTCCTTTCTGTTGCCCTCAAATGGAAGTACGCATAACTTGGCAACTGGCCTTTTCACTTTATCCGACTGAGCTGTGCGCAAAGTAACTACCCTGACTATACCGTCCTTCCCTGGGTGCACTTCTATCACTCGTGCCAATGGCCATTTGTTTGGTGGCATATTGTCATCACGAATGATAACCATTATTCCAGGTTCTATAGCCGTCGCAGGCATACTCCACTTATTCCTAACGTGCAGCTGATGCAGATACTCGGATCGCCATCGAGCCCAAAAGTGCTGAAATCGCTGTTGAATCACCCGCCAATGATTCAACCTGCCTTCCGGAATATCCCGCAGATCAATATCCGGGACCTGCTGCATATTTGAACCCGTGATAAAGTGGCCCGGTGTAAGTGCTTCCAAATCTGCAGGGTCATCCGACATCGGAGTGATAGGTCGCGAATTCAGGCAACATTCTACCTGCGCCAACAGCGTGACCATATCTTCATACGTGGTAGCTGCGTCTCCCAATACACGATGTAGATGACGCTTCATCGACTTAACCGCTGCCTCCCAAAGTCCTCCGAAGTGGGGAGCTCCGGGCGGAATGAAACTCCATTTCAAACCTCGTTCGCTGCTCCAAGTTGTTACCTCTGCCTGAAATTGAGAGGAACTAAGCAGATCATAGAGTTTACGCAGTTCGTTGGCGGCTCCCTTGAAGTTGGTGCCATTGTCGGAGTGCAGTTCAGCCACTAATCCTCGCTTCGACACGAATCTTCGGAGTGCCGCTATGAAGGCTGCCGTGGACAGAGAGGAAACCAACTCCAGATGCACTGCCCGCGTAACGAAGCACACAAACACTGCGATGTATGCCTTTGTGGGTGCTGCCTTCCTATGACCGCCCTTGATGTACACTGGGCCGCAGTAATCCACACCCGATATGGCAAACGGTCTCGCTTCCGCTACTCTTGCTGCAGGTAACTCTCCCATTGGTTGCACCACCAGCTTCGGCTTATTCTTGAAGCAGCTGACACACTGCCGCTGCACTTGCCGAACCACTGACCTCACTCCCATGATCCAAAATCGTTGTCGTAATGAGGTCAACATCAACTGTGGCCCAGCATGAAGCAAGTTGACATGGTAATGTAACGCCAACAACCTCGCCAACGGATGCCCTTTGGGAATTATTATGGGATGCTTTGCTGCCTCACTCATATGCGCGTTCTGAAGCCGTCCCTTGACACGAATCAATCCGTCTTCGCCCAGAAATGGATCGCAGAACCTCAAGTCCGAAGCACTCGGCAAACTCCTTCCTTTCTTCAACGTGTCCAGCTCTGCCGCCAATTGCTCCCTCTGTGCCAAGCGGCAAAGCGTTGACTCCGCCTTCCTTAAATCCTCCGTGGTCAACGGTGCCATTTCCTCTGACGTTGGTTTTGCATGCGACCTTAGAGCGTGGAGATATCGCTGACAATATCCCACAACTCTGCGCAGCTTCGTGTATGTGGAGCACAGGGAGTAGAGTCGGTCACTAAAGTTCTCTTCGTCAAGCGAAGAGGCTAGTACCGCTGTTGCTCGTTCTTCTCCTGTAGGTTCCAATGCCTTTGCATTGTTTGGCAATGCTGGCCACGATTCTTCCTCCAAGGAGAGCCATGTTGGCCCCGACCACCATTGCTTGGTGTCGATAAGTGCCTCCGGATCCACACCTCTAGACACCAGATCCGCCGGGTTCTCGACTCCCGGCACGTGTCTCCATTGAGCTCCTTCCGCGTTCCGCTGGATCTTTGATGTGCGATTCGCTACGAATGTCTTCCAATTTCCATGAGGAGAATTCACCCAATGCCACACAGTCATGGAATCCGTCCATAAAAAGGCAGGCGCTCCTTCCGGCAGGACCTTCTTCACTAACCGATATATGTTGCTGCCCAAGAGCGCTGCACATAACTCCAATCTAGCGATCGTTATCTTTTGCTTCAACGATACCAACTTCGATTTCGATATAAAGAAGTTCACTGTCGCCTTTTCGCCAACTTTCTGACAACGGATGTAACAACAAGCTCCATACCCCCTTTCCGATGCGTCGCAGAATATATGCACTTGTTTTTCCATACTGCTATCCGTTACCACTGGTCTTGGAACTTCTATCTTTGATAGTGCCGTAAGTTGGGGAAAGAACGCCATCCATTCTGCAAACAAGCCTTCTGGTAACACATCGTCCCAGTCCCAGCGTTTTCCCTTGGCATCCTTCAAAGTTACTATACGTTGCAAAAGCAGCTTTGCCTTCATCTTAACAGGATCGAGGAATCCTAATGGATCATATACTTTCGCGAGGCATCCCGATACCTGCCGTTTCGTGCGTAGGGTTTCGATCTGTGGCGGTAGCCTAACTTGAACACTCAAGACGGCCGACGATGTGTTCCACGACAAGCCCAATGTGGACACCGTACCTGTAGGCTCCGTCCCAAACTCATAATTTCCTGCCTTCGCGATGTGCTCTGGTGTGATTGCTGCAAGCGCTTCTGGCTCATTGGAAGCCCACTTGCGGAGGCCAAACCCTCCCATGCTGAGCAACTCACTGAGCTCCTTTACCATGTTTCCCGCTTCCTCTATGGTCGCTGCGCCGGACAAGATGTCGTCAACATAGAAATCATTTGCGCAGCGTGACGCCATGGGAAACTGATGCCCTTCATCTTCGAAAATCTTAAATAATGTCCTGATTGCTAGGAAGGGTGCACACGCGGTCCCATACGTTACCGTATTCAGAACGTAGACCCCAACTGGATCATTGGCGGTTTCTCTCCATAATATTCGTTGTAGATTTTTATCTTCTTCCGCCACCAAGACCTGCCGATACATTTTTTCTACATCAGCCACAAAGGCCACAGGCCTCATCCTGAATCTGAGAAGAATGACTTCTATGTCGTCTTGTAATCGCGGTCCAGTCAACAAAATGTCGTTTAAGCTTAGCCCGGTACCACAACGGCATGATGCATCGAACACCACTCGACACTTTTTCGTCAATCCATCAGTCTTCCAAACTGCCTGGTGCGGTAGGTAAAACCGTGGCGTGCCCTCTGCCATCTTATCTTCTACATAAGTTGACACCTTTGTCATATGCCCTAGTCTGATGTATTCGGACATAAATTCCTTGTACGCGGCACCCAGGTTCGGCTCCTTGATCATACGCCTTTCAATGGCCGCTAACCTTTTCAATGCTGGTTGAAGTGAGTCTCCCAACCTTTCTTCGAAGTTGGCTACCTTGGGCAACTTAACGACATACCTTCCCGACTCGGTGCGCCTCGTTGTGTTTAGATAAAGGTTTTCACATTCCTCATCTTGCTCGGACCGTACACGTTCTTCCGGTATCGCTTCCAGGCTAGCCAGCTTCTCAAATATTGCCCCAAGATCGTTGTCAGCCAAACAGGAACAGACGACCTCAGCTGCATCTTCAGAGACTCGTTCTTCCCTGCCGCATACAATCCAACCAAGGCTGGACTCCAGGAGCTTTGGCAAGTGAGGTGCTAACTTTAATTGACCTTGTTGGAGCAACTCGCCAAATAACTCTGCACCAATCAGAAGGTCTATCCGCTCACTCCGGAAGAATGCTGGATCTGCCAATATCAGTGCTTGGGGAATGTTCCAAGACTCCGTGTTCCGAGTTTGCGCTGGAAAGTTGGCTGTTATGTTTCGCAGCACCAACCAATTCACTCGAGACACAAAGGTTGACGCTCGTGATTTCATGGTAGCTCCCACCATCGTCTCTGCCTTTAGCGAAACTGCTCCGATGCCGGACAAAGGTTTATTTAGTCGCCTTTTCTTCAGCTTCAACTGCTGTACCAACCGTTCGCTCATGAAGTTGGATTGCGACCCCTGGTCCAGCAACGCTCTAGCTGGAAATTCTCTACCTTCATCATTGCAAATCAACACCTGAGCCGTTGACAACCAAATCATTTTCTCTTGTGGAGGCTGCGAATCAACTGGAGCTTGTATGTACGTGGTGGCGCTTATGCTGCTCTCTGTTCTCGGGGTAATCGGATTGGTTTTGTTGCATACTAAGGTGTGATGTCGTTTCTGACAGTTTCCGCATCTTGACTGGGCCTTACAGAATCTTGCTTGATGCTCCTTTCCCAAGCAGTTGAAGCACAAAGACTCAACCTTCGCAATCTGTTGGCGCTCTGACAACGACATCTTTGCAAATCTCTCACATCTTGCGATATGATGATCGGCCTTACACAACACACACCCTCTGAGCATGTTGCCTGTCTGAGCTGCACAGGACATTGAAGCTGGATACGGTCTTTGTGTAGGCTTTCGAGTACTTTGATGATCATGATTTGTTCCCCTGGTTGCCGGCCTCGTATCGATCCTGTTTTGCGTGTGGACGACCGAGTTTGTCAAAATCTTGATGCGCCGCTCACAAAACTCCATCAATGCCTTAAAGGTATCCGTCTTCTGCTCGGCTGCAATAAGTTCGAAAGCCATTAGTGTTTGCTCGTCGAACTTGTATCTTACCAGACTTGACAATGGGGTATCCCAGGAAGATACAGGCTCCTGCAATCTGTCCATCCCAAGCACTAAGCGCTTCGATTCGTTGACGATACGAGTCAATTCCTCCGCCGTTGCGGCAGCCATCGGTTGCAGATCCACCAACGCCTTGAAGTAGTTCCGTTTCAGCATCTTCGCATCATCAAACCGATCCAACAACGCTTGCCACGTACTGTTGTAGTTTCCTTCTACAAGCTTTACGTGGTCGAATAACCTGGCAGCATCTCCTTTTAGCGAAGCCAACAAATATTGCACCTTCATTATGTCCGACAACTCTGCATCGTGAACCATTGCAGTGAAGCGATCCTTGAAGCTCATCCATTTTGTTTTGTCACCATCGAACGCCGGTAAATCGATTTTGGGAAGCCTCACTTGCGAATTTGTAAAACTTGCATTCGCCATTGTACTATTTGCAGCCGGCCTATGGCCGTCCGCCCCATCTTGCTTCTCCAACAGAAAGCCCTTCACCCGATGGAACTTCCCGTAGAAGGCTTGTTTTTCGGTCAAAAGTTCCACCGTATCACATTCTTCGTGTTCCGTTAGTAACTTTTCTCTCGCACTTTCGAAGTTACTCTTAGCCTCTTCCAACGAAATGAGGAGGCTGCTTATCTGGCACTGCTGGTTTTCGGTATAATTTTCGACGAACTCATAAAAAAAATCAACTCCCGCTAACTTGTCGTTGTATACGCGTTTCAACTGACGCACCATTTTGTCCGAAACGGGCATTTTCCTTATTATTTTTGTCCCGAGAAACGCTAATCCTTATACGCCAACCGCCAACTTTTTGTGCCACACTGTAGCGTCGACTCAAATTCGCGCGCGCTTTGCTGGATTTGGTTGCCGCTTGACACGGTCGTTCACGTACAGGTCCAATGGTCACAATTTCACCACGGCAACCACCACGAACTAGTGAATCTAACTACCATCCACTGAACTCAAACTCTTTCCGCGAATCAACTCTCTAACGCGGTTTACTCCGGATGAATGTTACAAGAATCCAAATTCTATCCGGTTCGAAGGACCAATGTTCCGATAGCTCAAGTCGATGGTTCAGCTTAGACTAAAATACATTTATTGATGTAATCTTACAAGTTATCTTAACGCTAGATCTTATCTCACAAACACTTATTACTTAGCTATCACTAACATATCTACTACTGGTAACATAATTATCTTATGCAAAGGACTGTGCTACTGGGGCATCCTTTGCCTACTTTACGGCGCTAACAAGCACCTTCTAAACACCATTTTGCATCGTCTCATTCTCTTTAAAGTCACTTTAAGCACCTTCTAAACACCATTTTGCATCGTCTCATTCTCTTTAAAGTCACCTTAAGCACCTTCTAAACCTCATTTTGCATCGTCTCATTCTCTTTAAAGTCACTTTAAGCACCTTCTAAACACCATTTTGCATCGTCTCATTCTCTTTAAAGTCACTTTAAGCACCTTCTAAACCTCATTTTGCATCGTCTCATTCTCTTTAAAGTCACTTTAAGCACCTTCTAAACACCATTTTGCATCGTCTCATTCTCTTTAAAGTCACTTTAAGCACCTTCTAAACCTCATTTTGCATCGTCTCATTCTCTTTAAAGTCACCTTAAGCACCTTCTAAACCTCATTTTGCATCGTCTCATTCTCTTTAAAGTCACTTTAAGCACCTTCTAAACCTCATTTTGCATCGTCTCATTCTCTTTAAAGTCACTTTAAGCACCTTCTAAACCTCATTTTGCATCGTCTCATTCTCTTTAAAGTCACTTTAAGCACCTTCTAAACACCATTTTGCATCGTCTCATTCTCTTTAAAGTCACTTTAAGCACCTTCTAAAGACCATTTTGCATCGTCTCATTCTCTTTAAAGTCACTTTAAGCACCTTCTAAACACCATTTTGCATCGTCTCATTCTCTTTAAAGTCACTTTAAGCACCTTCTAAACCTCATTTTGCATCGTCTCATTCTCTTTAAAGTCACTTTAAGCACCTTCTAAACCTCATTTTGCATCGTCTCATTCTCTTTAAAGTCACCTTAAGCACCTTCTAAACACCATTTTGCATCGTCTCATTCTCTTTAAAGTCACCTTAAGCACCTTCTAAACCTCATTTTGCATCGTCTCATTCTCTTTAAAGTCACTTTAAGCACCTTCTAAACCTCATTTTGCATCGTCTCATTCTCTTTAAAGTCACTTTAAGCACCTTCTAAACCTCATTTTGCATCGTCTCATTCTCTTTAAAGTCACCTTAAGCACCTTCTAAAGACCATTTTGCATCGTCTCATTCTCTTTAAAGTCACCTTAAGCACCTTCTAAACACCATTTTGCATCGTCTCATTCTCTTTAAAGTCACTTTAAGCACCTTCTAAACACCATTTTGCATCGTCTCATTCTCTTTTAAGTCACCTTAAGCACCTTCTAAACCTCATTTTGCATCGTCTCATTCTCTTTAAAGTCACTTTAAGCACCTTCTAAACCTCATTTTGCATCGTCTCATTCTCTTTAAAGTCACCTTAAGCACCTTCTAAACACCATTTTGCATCGTCTCATTCTCTTTAAAGTCACTTTAAGCACCTTCTAAACACCATTTTGCATCGTCTCATTCTCTTTAAAGTCACTTTAAGCACCTTCTAAACCTCATTTTGCATCGTCTCATTCTCTTTAAAGTCACCTTAAGCACCTTCTAAACACCATTTTGCATCGTCTCATTCTCTTTAAAGTCACTTTAAGCACCTTCTAAACCTCATTTTGCATCGTCTCATTCTCTTTAAAGTCACCTTAAGCACCTTCTAAACACCATTTTGCATCGTCTCATTCTCTTTAAAGTCACTTTAAGCACCTTCTAAACCTCATTTTGCATCGTCTCATTCTCTTTAAAGTCACTTTAAGCACCTTCTAAACACCATTTTGCATCGTCTCATTCTCTTTAAAGTCACTTTAAGCACCTTCTAAACCTCATTTTGCATCGTCTCATTCTCTTTAAAGTCACCTTAAGCACCTTCTAAACACCATTTTGCATCGTCTCATTCTCTTTAAAGTCACCTTAAGCACCTTTCAAACACCATTTTGCATCGTCTCATTCTCTTTAAAGTCACTTTAAGCACCTTCTAAAGACCATTTTGCATCGTCTCATTCTCTTTAAAGTCACTTTAAGCACCTTCTAAACCTCATTTTGCATCGTCTCATTCTCTTTAAAGTCACCTTAAGCACCTTCTAAACACCATTTTGCATCGTCTCATTCTCTTTAAAGTCACTTTAAGCACCTTCTAAACACCATTTTGCATCGTCTCATTCTCTTTAAAGTCACTTTAAGCACCTTCTAAACCTCATTTTGCATCGTCTCATTCTCTTTAAAGTCACTTTAAGAACCTTCTAAACACCATTTTGCATCGTCTCATTCTCTTTAAAGTCACTTTAAGCACCTTCTAAACACCATTTTGCATCGTCTCATTCTCTTTAAAGTCACCTTAAGCACCTTCTAAACCTCATTTTGCATCGTCTCATTCTCTTTAAAGTCACCTTAAGCACCTTCTAAACACCATTTTGCATCGTCTCATTCTCTTTAAAGTCACTTTAAGCACCTTCTAAACACCATTTTGCATCGTCTCATTCTCTTTAAAGTCACTTTAAGCACCTTCTAAACACCATTTTGCATCGTCTCATTCTCTTTAAAGTCACTTTAAGCACCTTCTAAACACCATTTTGCATCGTCTCATTCTCTTTAAAGTCACTTTAAGCACCTTCTAAACACCATTTTGCATCGTCTCATTCTCTTTAAAGTCACTTTAAGCACCTTCTAAACCTCATTTTGCATCGTCTCATTCTCTTTAAAGTCACCTTAAGCACCTTCTAAACCTCATTTTGCATCGTCTCATTCTCTTTAAAGTCACCTTAAGCACCTTTCAAACCTCATTTTGCATCGTCTCATTCTCTTTAAAGTCACCTTAAGCACCTTCTAAACCTCATTTTGCATCGTCTCATTCTCTTTAAAGTCACCTTAAGCACCTTCTAAACACCATTTTGCATCGTCTCATTCTCTTTAAAGTCACTTTAAGCACCTTCTAAACACCATTTTGCATCGTCTCATTCTCTTTAAAGTCACTTTAAGCACCTTCTAAACCTCATTTTGCATCGTCTCATTCTCTTTAAAGTCACTTTAAGCACCTTCTAAACACCATTTTGCATCGTCTCATTCTCTTTAAAGTCACCTTAAGCACCTTTCAAACCTCATTTTGCATCGTCTCATTCTCTTTAAAGTCACCTTAAGCACCTTCTAAACCTCATTTTGCATCGTCTCATTCTCTTTAAAGTCACCTTAAGCACCTTCTAAACACCATTTTGCATCGTCTCATTCTCTTTAAAGTCACTTTAAGCACCTTCTAAACACCATTTTGCATCGTCTCATTCTCTTTAAAGTCACCTTAAGCACCTTCTAAACACCATTTTGCATCGTCTCATTCTCTTTAAAGTCACTTTAAGCACCTTCTAAACACCATTTTGCATCGTCTCATTCTCTTTAAAGTCACTTTAAGCACCTTCTAAACCTCATTTTGCATCGTCTCATTCTCTTTAAAGTCACTTTAAGCACCTTCTAAACCTCATTTTGCATCGTCTCATTCTCTTTAAAGTCACTTTAAGCACCTTCTAAACCTCATTTTGCATCGTCTCATTCTCTTTAAAGTCACTTTAAGCACCTTCTAAACCTCATTTTGCATCGTCTCATTCTCTTTAAAGTCACCTTAAGCACCTTCTAAAGACCATTTTGCATCGTCTCATTCTCTTTAAAGTCACTTTAAGCACCTTCTAAACACCATTTTGCATCGTCTCATTCTCTTTAAAGTCACTTTAAGCACCTTCTAAACCTCATTTTGCATCGTCTCATTCTCTTTAAAGTCACTTTAAGCACCTTCTAAACCTCATTTTGCATCGTCTCATTCTCTTTAAAGTCACTTTAAGCACCTTCTAAACCTCATTTTGCATCGTCTCATTCTCTTTAAAGTCATTTTAAGCACCTTCTAAACACCATTTTGCATCGTCTCATTCTCTTTAAAGTCACTTTAAGCACCTTCTAAACCTCATTTTGCATCGTCTCATTCTCTTTAAAGTCACCTTAAGCACCTTCTAAACACCATTTTGCATCGTCTCATTCTCTTTAAAGTCACTTTAAGCACCTTCTAAACACCATTTTGCATCGTCTCATTCTCTTTAAAGTCACTTTAAGCACCTTCTAAACCTCATTTTGCATCGTCTCATTCTCTTTAAAGTCACTTTAAGCACCTTCTAAACCTCATTTTGCATCGTCTCATTCTCTTTAAAGTCACCTTAAGCACCTTCTAAACACCATTTTGCATCGTCTCATTCTCTTTAAAGTCACTTTAAGCACCTTCTAAACCTCATTTTGCATCGTCTCATTCTCTTTAAAGTCACTTTAAGCACCTTCTAAACCTCATTTTGCATCGTCTCATTCTCTTTAAAGTCACCTTAAGCACCTTCTAAACCTCATTTTGCATCGTCTCATTCTCTTTAAAGTCACTTTAAGCACCTTCTAAACCTCATTTTGCATCGTCTCATTCTCTTTAAAGTCACCTTAAGCACCTTCTAAACACCATTTTGCATCGTCTCATTCTCTTTAAAGTCACTTTAAGCACCTTCTAAACACCATTTTGCATCGTCTCATTCTCTTTAAAGTCACTTTAAGCACCTTCTAAACCTCATTTTGCATCGTCTCATTCTCTTTAAAGTCACTTTAAGCACCTTCTAAACCTCATTTTGCATCGTCTCATTCTCTTTAAAGTCACTTTAAGCACCTTCTAAACCTCATTTTGCATCGTCTCATTCTCTTTCAAGTCACTTTAAGCACCTTCTAAACACCATTTTGCATCGTCTCATTCTCTTTAAAGTCACCTTAAGCACCTTCTAAACACCATTTTGCATCGTCTCATTCTCTTTAAAGTCACCTTAAGCACCTTCTAAACACCATTTTGCATCGTCTCATTCTCTTTAAAGTCACCTTAAGCACCTTCTAAACACCATTTTGCATCGTCTCATTCTCTTTAAAGTCACCTTAAGCACCTTCTAAACCTCATTTTGCATCGTCTCATTCTCTTTAAAGTCACCTTAAGCACCTTCCAAACACCATTTTGCATCGTCTCATTCTCTTTAAAGTCACCTTAAGCACCTTCTAAACCTCATTTTGCATCGTCTCATTCTCTTTAAAGTCACCTTAAGCACCTTCTAAACACCATTTTGCATCGTCTCATTCTCTTTAAAGTCACCTTAAGCACCTTCTAAACACCATTTTGCATCGTCTCATTCTCTTTAAAGTCACTTTAAGCACCTTCTAAACACCATTTTGCATCGTCTCATTCTCTTTAAAGTCACTTTAAGCACCTTCTAAACCTCATTTTGCATCGTCTCATTCTCTTTAAAGTCACCTTAAGCACCTTCTAAACACCATTTTGCATCGTCTCATTCTCTTTAAAGTCACTTTAAGCACCTTCTAAACACCATTTTGCATCGTCTCATTCTCTTTAAAGTCACTTTAAGCACCTTCTAAACCTCATTTTGCATCGTCTCATTCTCTTTAAAGTCACTTTAAGCACCTTCTAAACACCATTTTGCATCGTCTCATTCTCTTTAAAGTCACTTTAAGCACCTTCTAAACCTCATTTTGCATCGTCTCATTCTCTTTAAAGTCACCTTAAGCACCTTCTAAACACCATTTTGTATCGTCTCATTCTCTTTAAAGTCACTTTAAGCACCTTCTAAACCTCATTTTGCATCGTCTCATTCTCTTTAAAGTCACTTTAAGCACCTTCTAAACCTCATTTTGCATCGTCTCATTCTCTTTAAAGTCACTTTAAGCACCTTCTAAACAGAATTTTGCATCGTCTCATTCTCTTTAAAGTCACCTTAAGTACCTTCTAAACACCATTTTGCATCGTCTCATTCTCTTTAAAGTCACCTTAAGCACCTTCTAAACCTCATTTTGCATCGTCTCATTCTCTTTAAAGTCACTTTAAGCACCTTCTAAACACCATTTTGCATCGTCTCATTCTCTTTAAAGTCACTTTAAGCACCTTCTAAACCTCATTTTGCATCGTCTCATTCTCTTTAAAGTCACCTTAAGCACCTTCTAAACACCATTTTGCATCGTCTCATTCTCTTTAAAGTCAATTTAAGCACCTTCTAAACCTCATTTTGCATCGTCTCATTCTCTTTAAAGTCACCTTAAGCACCTTCTAAAGACCATTTTGCATCGTCTCATTCTCTTTAAAGTCACCTTAAGCACCTTCTAAACACCATTTTGCATCGTCTCATTCTCTTTAAAGTCACTTTAAGCTCCTTCTAAACCTCATTTTGCATCGTCTCATTCTCTTTAAAGTCACTTTAAGCACCTTCTAAACACCATTTTGCATCGTCTCATTCTCTTTAAAGTCACTTTAAGCACCTTCTAAACCTCATTTTGCATCGTCTCATTCTCTTTAAAGTCACCTTAAGCACCTTCTAAACACCATTTTGCATCGTCTCATTCTCTTTAAAGTCACTTTAAGCACCTTCTAAACCTCATTTTGCATCGTCTCATTCTCTTTAAAGTCACTTTAAGCACCTTCTAAACCTCATTTTGCATCGTCTCATTCTCTTTAAAGTCACTTTAAGCACCTTCTAAACCTCATTTTGCATCGTCTCATTCTCTTTAAAGTCACCTTAAGCACCTTCTAAACACCATTTTGTATCGTCTCATTCTCTTTAAAGTCACTTTAAGCACCTTCTAAACCTCATTTTGCATCGTCTCATTCTCTTTAAAGTCACCTTAAGCACCTTTCAAACCTCATTTTGCATCGTCTCATTCTCTTTAAAGTCACCTTAAGCACCTTCTAAACACCATTTTGCATCGTCTCATTCTCTTTAAAGTCACTTTAAGCACCTTCTAAACCTCATTTTGCATCGTCTCATTCTCTTTAAAGTCACTTTAAGCACCTTCTAAACCTCATTTTGCATCGTCTCATTCTCTTTAAAGTCACCTTAAGCACCTTCTAAACACCATTTTGCATCGTCTCATTCTCTTTAAAGTCACCTTAAGCACCTTCTAAACACCATTTTGCATCGTCTCATTCTCTTTAAAGTCACTTTAAGCACCTTCTAAACCTCATTTTGCATCGTCTCATTCTCTTTAAAGTCACCTTAAGCACCTTCTAAACACCATTTTGCATCGTCTCATTCTCTTTAAAGTCACTTTAAGCACCTTCTAAAGACCATTTTGCATCGTCTCATTCTCTTTAAAGTCACCTTAAGCACCTTCTAAACACCATTTTGCATCGTCTCATTCTCTTTAAAGTCACTTTAAGCACCTTCTAAACCTCAGTTTGCATCGTCTCATTCTCTTTAAAGTCACCTTAAGCACCTTCTAAACACCATTTTGCATCGTCTCATTCTCTTTAAAGTCACTTTAAGCACCTTCTAAATCTCATTTTGCATCGTCTCATTCTCTTTAAAGTCACCTTAAGCACCTTCTAAACACCATTTTGCATCGTCTCATTCTCTTTAAAGTCACTTTAAGCACCTTCTAAACCTCATTTTGCATCGTCTCATTCTCTTTAAAGTCACTTTAAGCACCTTCTAAACCTCATTTTGCATCGTCTCATTCTCTTTAAAGTCACTTTAAGCACCTTCTAAACACCATTTTGCATCGTCTCATTCTCTTTAAAGTCACTTTAAGCACCTTCTAAACCTCATTTTGCATCGTCTCATTCTCTTTAAAGTCACCTTAAGCACCTTCTAAACCTCATTTTGCATCGTCTCATTCTCTTTAGAGTCACCTTAAGCACCTTCTAAACCTCATTTTGCATCGTCTCATTCTCTTTAAAGTCACCTTAAGCACCTTCTAAACCTCATTTTGCATCGTCTCATTCTCTTTAAAGTCACTTTAAGCACCTTCTAAACCTCATTTTGCATAGTCTCATTCTCTTTAAAGTCACCTTAAGCACCTTTTAAACACCATTTTGCATCGTCTCATTCTCTTTAAAGTCACTTTAAGCACCTTCTAAACCTCATTTTGCATCGTCTCATTCTCTTTAAAGTCACCTTAAGCACCTTCTAAACCTCATTTTGCATCGTCTCATTCTCTTTAAAGTCACTTTAAGCACCTTCTAAACACCATTTTGCATCGTCTCATTCTCTTTAAAGTCACCTTAAGCACCTTTCAAACCTCATTTTGCATCGTCTCATTCTCTTTAAAGTCACCTTAAGCACCTTCTAAACACCATTTTGCATCGTCTCATTCTCTTTAAAGTCACTTTAAGCACCTTCTAAACACCATTTTGCATCGTCTCATTCTCTTTAAAGTCACTTCAAGCACCTTCTAAACACCATTTTGCATCGTCTCATTCTCTTTAAAGTCACTTTAAGCACCTTCTAAACACCATTTTGCATCGTCTCATTCTCTTTAAAGTCACTTTAAGCACCTTCTAAACCTCATTTTGCATCGTCTCATTCTCTTTAAAGTCACTTTAAGCACCTTCTAAACCTCATTTTGCATCGTCTCATTCTCTTTAAAGTCACCTTAAGCACCTTCTAAACACCATTTTGCATCGTCTCATTCTCTTTAAAGTCACTTTAAGCACCTTCTAAAGACCATTTTGCATCGTCTCATTCTCTTTAAAGTCACCTTAAGCACCTTCTAAACCTCATTTTGCATCGTCTCATTCTCTTTAAAGTCACTTTAAGCACCTTCTAAACCTCATTTTGCATCGTCTCATTCTCTTTAAAGTCACCTTAAGCACCTTCTAAACCTCATTTTGCATCGTCTCATTCTCTTTAAAGTCACTTTAAGCACCTTCTAAACACCATTTTGCATCGTCTCATTCTCTTTAAAGTCACTTTAAGCACCTTCTAAACCTCATTTTGCATCGTCTCATTCTCTTTAAAGTCACCTTAAGCACCTTCTAAACACCATTTTGCATCGTCTCATTCTCTTTAAAGTCACTTTAAGCACCTTCTAAACACCATTTTGCATCGTCTCATTCTCTTTAAAGTCACTTTAAGCACCTTCTAAACCTCATTTTGCATCGTCTCATTCTCTTTAAAGTCACTTTAAGCACCTTCTAAACCTCATTTTGCATCGTCTCATTCTCTTTAAAGTCACCTTAAGCACCTTCTAAACCTCATTTTGCATCGTCTCATTCTCTTTAAAGTCACTTTAAGCACCTTCTAAACACTATTTTGCATCGTCTCATTCTCTTTAAAGTCACTTTAAGCACCTTCTAAACACCATTTTGCATCGTCTCATTCTCTTTAAAGTCACTTTAAGCACCTTCTAAACCTCATTTTGCATCGTCTCATTCTCTTTAAAGTCACTTTAAGCACCTTCTAAACACCATTTTGCATCGTCTCGTTCTCTTTAAAGTCACTTTAAGCACCTTCTAAACCTCATTTTGCATCGTCTCATTCTCTTTAAAGTCACCTTAAGCACCTTCTAAAGACCATTTTGCATCGTCTCATTCTCTTTAAAGTCACTTTAAGCACCTTCTAAACACCATTTTGCATCGTCTCATTCTCTTTAAAGTCACCTTAAGCACCTTCTAAACACCATTTTGCATCGTCTCATTCTCTTTAAAGTCACCTTAAGCACCTTCTAAACACCATTTTGCATCGTCTCATTCTCTTTAAAGTCACTTTAAGCACCTTCTAAACCTCATTTTGCATCGTCTCATTCTCTTTAAAGTCACCTTAAGCACCTTCTAAACCTCATTTTGCATCGTCTCATTCTCTTTAAAGTCACTTTAAGCACCTTCTAAACCTCGTTTTGCATCGCCTCATTCTCTTTAAAGTCACCTTAAGCACCTTTCAAACCTCATTTTGCATCGTCTCATTCTCTTTAAAGTCACCTTAAGCACCTTCTAAACACCATTTTGCATCGTCTCATTCTCTTTAAAGTCACTTTAAGCACCTTCTAAACACCATTTTGCATCGTCTCATTCTCTTTTAAGTCACCTTAAGCACCTTCTAAACACCATTTTGCATCGTCTCATTCTCTTTAAAGTCACTTTAAGCACCTTCTAAACACCATTTTGCATCGTCTCATTCTCTTTAAAGTCACCTTAAGCACCTTCTAAACACCATTTTGCATCGTCTCATTCTCTTTAAAGTCACTTTAAGCACCTTCTAAACCTCATTTTGCATCGTCTCATTCTCTTTAAAGTCACCTTAAGCACCTTCTAAAGACCATTTTGCATCGTCTCATTCTCTTTAAAGTCACTTTAAGCACCTTCTAAACCTCATTTTGCATCGTCTCATTCTCTTTAAAGTCACTTTAAGCACCTTCTAAACCTCATTTTGCATCGTCTCATTCTCTTTAAAGTCACTTTAAGCACCTTCTAAACCTCATTTTGCATCGTCTCATTCTCTTTTAAAGTCACTTTAAGCACCTTCTAAACACCATTTTGCATCGTCTCATTCTCTTTAAAGTCACTTTAAGCACCTTCTAAACCTCATTTTGCATCGTCTCATTCTCTTTAAAGTCACTTTAAGCACCTTCTAAACCTCATTTTGCATCGTCTCATTCTCTTTAAAGTCACCTTAAGCACCTTCTAAACACCATTTTGCATCGTCTCATTCTCTTTAAAGTCACCTTAAGCACCTTCTAAACACCATTTTGCATCGTCTCATTCTCTTTAAAGTCACCTTAAGCACCTTCTAAACACCATTTTGCATCGTCTCATTCTCTTTAAAGTCACTTTAAGCACCTTCTAAACCTCATTTTGCATCGTCTCATTCTCTTTAAAGTCACTTTAAGCACCTTCTAAACCTCATTTTGCATCGTCTCATTCTCTTTAAAGTCACTTTAAGCACCTTCTAAACACCATTTTGCATCGTCTCATTCTCTTTAAAGACACTTTAAGCACCTTCTAAACACCATTTTGCATCGTCTCATTCTCTTTAAAGTCACTTTAAGCACCTTCTAAACCTCATTTTGCATCGTCTCATTCTCTTTAAAGTCACTTTAAGCACCTTCTAAACCTCATTTTGCATCGTCTCATTCTCTTTAAAGTCACTTTAAGCACCTTCTAAACACCATTTTGCATCGTCTCATTCTCTTTAAAGTCACTTTAAGCACCTTCTAAACCTCATTTTGCATCGTCTCATTCTCTTTAAAGTCACTTTAAGCACCTTCTAAACCTCATTTTGCATCGTCTCATTCTCTTTAAAGTCACTTTAAGCACCTTCTAAACCTCATTATGCATCGTCTCATTCTCTTTAAAGTCACCTTAAGCACCTTCTAAACACCATTTTGCATCGTCTCATTCTCTTTAAAGTCACCTTAAGCACCTTCTAAACACCATTTTGCATCGTCTCATTCTCTTTAAAGTCACTTTAAGCACCTTCTAAACCTCATTTTGCATCGTCTCATTCTCTTTAAAGTCACTTTAAGCACCTTCTAAACACCATTTTGCATCGTCTCATTCTCTTTAAAGTCACTTTAAGCACCTTCTAAACCTCATTTTGCATCGTCTCATTCTCTTTAAAGTCACTTTAAGCACCTTCTAAACCTCATTTTGCATCGTCTCATTCTCTTTAAAGTCACTTTAAGCACCTTCTAAACACCATTTTGCATCGTCTCATTCTCTTTAAAGTCACTTTAAGCACCTTCTAAACCTCATTTTGCATCGTCTCATTCTCTTTAAAGTCACTTTAAGCACCTTCTAAACACCATTTTGCATCGTCTCATTCTCTTTAAAGTCACTTTAAGCACCTTCTAAACCTCATTTTGCATCGTCTCATTCTCTTTAAAGTCACTTTAAGCACCTTCTAAACCTCATTTTGCATCGTCTCATTCTCTTTAAAGTCACTTTAAGCACCTTCTAAACCTCATTATGCATCGTCTCATTCTCTTTAAAGTCACCTTAAGCACCTTCTAAACACCATTTTGCATCGTCTCATTCTCTTTAAAGTCACCTTAAGCACCTTCTAAACACCATTTTGCATCGTCTCATTCTCTTTAAAGTCACTTTAAGCACCTTCTAAACACCATTTTGCATCGTCTCATTCTCTTTAAAGTCACTTTAAGCACCTTCTAAACCTCATTTTGCATCGTCTCATTCTCTTTAAAGTCACTTTAAGCACCTTCTAAACCTCATTTTGCATCGTCTCATTCTCTTTAAAGTCACTTTAAGCACCTTCTAAACCTCATTTTGCATCGTCTCATTCTCTTTAAAGTCACTTTAAGCACCTTCTAAACACCATTTTGCATCGTCTCATTCTCTTTAAAGACACTTTAAGCACCTTCTAAACACCATTTTGCATCGTCTCATTCTCTTTAAAGTCACTTTAAGCACCTTCTAAACCTCATTTTGCATCGTCTCATTCTCTTTAAAGTCACTTTAAGCACCTTCTAAACCTCATTTTGCATCGTCTCATTCTCTTTAAAGTCACTTTAAGCACCTTCTAAACACCATTTTGCATCGTCTCATTCTCTTTAAAGTCACTTTAAGCACCTTCTAAACTCATTTTGCATCGTCTCATTCTCTTTAAAGTCACTTTAAGCACCTTCTAAACCTCATTTTGCATCGTCTCATTCTCTTTAAAGTCACTTTAAGCACCTTCTAAACCTCATTATGCATCGTCTCATTCTCTTTAAAGTCACCTTAAGCACCTTCTAAACACCATTTTGCATCGTCTCATTCTCTTTAAAGTCACCTTAAGCACCTTCTAAACACCATTTTGCATCGTCTCATTCTCTTTAAAGTCACTTTAAGCACCTTCTAAACCTCATTTTGCATCGTCTCATTCTCTTTAAAGTCACTTTAAGCACCTTCTAAACACCATTTTGCATCGTCTCATTCTCTTTAAAGTCACTTTAAGCACCTTCTAAACCTCATTTTGCATCGTCTCATTCTCTTTAAAGTCACTTTAAGCACCTTCTAAACCTCATTTTGCATCGTCTCATTCTCTTTAAAGTCACTTTAAGCACCTTCTAAACACCATTTTGCATCGTCTCATTCTCTTTAAAGTCACTTTAAGCACCTTCTAAACCTCATTTTGCATCGTCTCATTCTCTTTAAAGTCACTTTAAGCACCTTCTAAACCTCATTTTGCATCGTCCTCATTCTCTTTAAAGTCACCTTAAGCACCTTCTAAACACCATTTTGCATCGTCTCATTCTCTTTAAAGTCACCTTAAGCACCTTCTAAACACCATTTTGCATCGTCTCATGCTCTTTAAAGTCACCTTAAGCACCTTCTAAACACCATTTTGCATCGTCTCATTCTCTTTAAAGTCACTTTAAGCACCTTCTAAACCTCATTTTGCATCGTCTCATTCTCTTTAAAGTCACTTTAAGCACCTTCTAAACCTCATTTTGCATCGTCTCATTCTCTTTAAAGTCACTTTAAGCACCTTCTAAACACCATTTTGCATCGTCTCATTCTCTTTAAAGTCACTTTAAGCACCTTCTAAACACCATTTTGCATCGTCTCATTCTCTTTAAAGTCACTTTAAGCACCTTCTAAACACCATTTTGCATCGTCTCATTCTCTTTAAAGTCACCTTAAGCACCTTCTAAACACCATTTTGCATCGTCTCATTCTCTTTAAAGTCACCTTAAGCACCTTCTAAACACCATTTTGCATCGTCTCATTCTCTTTAAAGTCACTTTAAGCACCTTCTAAACCTCATTTTGCATCGTCTCATTCTCTTTAAAGTCACTTTAAGCACCTTCTAAACACCATTTTGCATCGTCTCATTCTCTTTAAAGTCACTTTAAGCACCTTCTAAACACCATTTTGCATCGTCTCATTCTCTTTAAAGTCACCTTAAGCACCTTCTAAACACCATTTTGCATCGTCTCATTCTCTTTAAAGTCACCTTAAGCACCTTCTAAACACCATTTTGCATCGTCTCATTCTCTTTAAAGTCACTTTAAGCACCTTCTAAACCTCATTTTGCATCGTCTCATTCTCTTTAAAGTCACCTTAAGCACCTTCTAAACACCATTTTGCATCGTCTCATTCTCTTTAAAGTCACCTTAAGCACCTTCTAAACACCATTTTGCATCGTCTCATTCTCTTTAAAGTCACTTTAAGCACCTTCTAAACCTCATTTTGCATCGTCTCATTCTCTTTAAAGTCACTTTAAGCACCTTCTAAACACCATTTTGCATCGTCTCATTCTCTTTAAAGTCACTTTAAGCACCTTCTAAACCTCATTTTGCATCGTCTCATTCTCTTTAAAGTCACCTTAAGCACCTTCTAAACACCATTTTGCATCGTCTCATTCTCTTTAAAGTCACTTTAAGCACCTTCTAAACACCATTTTGCATCGTCTCATTCTCTTTAAAGTCACTTTAAGCACCTTCTAAACACCATTTTGCATCGTCTCATTCTCTTTAAAGTCACCTTAAGCACCTTCTAAACACCATTTTGCATCGTCTCATTCTCTTTAAAGTCACTTTAAGCACCTTCTAAACCTCATTTTGCATCGTCTCATTCTCTTTAAAGTCACCTTAAGCACCTTCTAAAGACCATTTTGCATCGTCTCATTCTCTTTAAAGTCACTTTAAGCACCTTCTAAACCTCATTTTGCATCGTCTCATTCTCTTTAAAGTCACTTTAAGCACCTTCTAAACCTCATTTTGCATCGTCTCATTCTCTTTAAAGTCACTTTAAGCACCTTCTAAACCTCATTTTGCATCGTCTCATTCTCTTTAAAGTCACTTTAAGCACCTTCTAAACACCATTTTGCATCGTCTCATTCTCTTTAAAGTCACTTTAAGCACCTTCTAAACACCATTTTGCATCGTCTCATTCTCTTTAAAGTCACTTTAAGCACCTTCTAAACCTCATTATGCATCGTCTCATTCTCTTTAAAGTCACCTTAAGCACCTTCTAAACACCATTTTGCATCGTCTCATTCTCTTTAAAGTCACCTTAAGCACCTTCTAAACACCATTTTGCATCGTCTCATTCTCTTTAAAGTCACCTTAAGCACCTTCTAAACACCATTTTGCATCGTCTCATTCTCTTTAAAGTCACTTTAAGCACCTTCTAAACCTCATTTTGCATCGTCTCATTCTCTTTAAAGTCACTTTAAGCACCTTCTAAACACCATTTTGCATCGTCTCATTCTCTTTAAAGTCACTTTAAGCACCTTCTAAACCTCATTTTGCATCGTCTCATTCTCTTTAAAGTCACCTTAAGCACCTTCTAAACACCATTTTGCATCGTCTCATTCTCTTTAAAGTCACTTTAAGCACCTTCTAAACACCATTTTGCATCGTCTCATTCTCTTTAAAGTCACTTTAAGCACCTTCTAAACCTCATTTTGCATCGTCTCATTCTCTTTAAAGTCACTTTAAGCACCTTCTAAACCTCATTTTGCATCGTCTCATTCTCTTTAAAGTCACCTTAAGCACCTTCTAAACCTCATTTTGCATCGTCTCATTCTCTTTAAAGTCACTTTAAGCACCTTCTAAACACTATTTTGCATCGTCTCATTCTCTTTAAAGTCACTTTAAGCACCTTCTAAACACCATTTTGCATCGTCTCATTCTCTTTAAAGTCACTTTAAGCACCTTCTAAACCTCATTTTGCATCGTCTCATTCTCTTTAAAGTCACTTTAAGCACCTTCTAAACCTCATTTTGCATCGTCTCGTTCTCTTTAAAGTCACTTTAAGCACCTTCTAAACCTCATTTTGCATCGTCTCATTCTCTTTAAAGTCACCTTAAGCACCTTCTAAAGACCATTTTGCATCGTCTCATTCTCTTTAAAGTCACTTTAAGCACCTTCTAAACACCATTTTGCATCGTCTCATTCTCTTTAAAGTCACCTTAAGCACCTTCTAAACACCATTTTGCATCGTCTCATTCTCTTTAAAGTCACCTTAAGCACCTTCTAAACACCATTTTGCATCGTCTCATTCTCTTTAAAGTCACTTTAAGCACCTTCTAAACCTCATTTTGCATCGTCTCATTCTCTTTAAAGTCACCTTAAGCACCTTCTAAACCTCATTTTGCATCGTCTCATTCTCTTTAAAGTCACTTTAAGCACCTTCTAAACCTCGTTTTGCATCGTCTCATTCTCTTTAAAGTCACCTTAAGCACCTTTCAAACCTCATTTTGCATCGTCTCATTCTCTTTAAAGTCACCTTAAGCACCTTCTAAACACCATTTTGCATCGTCTCATTCTCTTTAAAGTCACTTTAAGCACCTTCTAAACACCATTTTGCATCGTCTCATTCTCTTTTAAGTCACCTTAAGCACCTTCTAAACACCATTTTGCATCGTCTCATTCTCTTTAAAGTCACTTTAAGCACCTTCTAAACACCATTTTGCATCGTCTCATTCTCTTTAAAGTCACCTTAAGCACCTTCTAAACACCATTTTGCATCGTCTCATTCTCTTTAAAGTCACTTTAAGCACCTTCTAAACCTCATTTTGCATCGTCTCATTCTCTTTAAAGTCACCTTAAGCACCTTCTAAAGACCATTTTGCATCGTCTCATTCTCTTTAAAGTCACTTTAAGCACCTTCTAAACCTCATTTTGCATCGTCTCATTCTCTTTAAAGTCACTTTAAGCACCTTCTAAACCTCATTTTGCATCGTCTCATTCTCTTTAAAGTCACTTTAAGCACCTTCTAAACCTCATTTTGCATCGTCTCATTCTCTTTAAAGTCACTTTAAGCACCTTCTAAACACCATTTTGCATCGTCTCATTCTCTTTAAAGTCACTTTAAGCACCTTCTAAACCTCATTTTGCATCGTCTCATTCTCTTTAAAGTCACTTTAAGCACCTTCTAAACCTCATTTTGCATCGTCTCATTCTCTTTAAAGTCACCTTAAGCACCTTCTAAACACCATTTTGCATCGTCTCATTCTCTTTAAAGTCACCTTAAGCACCTTCTAAACACCATTTTGCATCGTCTCATTCTCTTTAAAGTCACCTTAAGCACCTTCTAAACACCATTTTGCATCGTCTCATTCTCTTTAAAGTCACTTTAAGCACCTTCTAAACCTCATTTTGCATCGTCTCATTCTCTTTAAAGTCACTTTAAGCACCTTCTAAACCTCATTTTGCATCGTCTCATTCTCTTTAAAGTCACTTTAAGCACCTTCTAAACACCATTTTGCATCGTCTCATTCTCTTTAAAGACACTTTAAGCACCTTCTAAACACCATTTTGCATCGTCTCATTCTCTTTAAAGTCACTTTAAGCACCTTCTAAACCTCATTTTGCATCGTCTCATTCTCTTTAAAGTCACTTTAAGCACCTTCTAAACCTCATTTTGCATCGTCTCATTCTCTTTAAAGTCACTTTAAGCACCTTCTAAACACCATTTTGCATCGTCTCATTCTCTTTAAAGTCACTTTAAGCACCTTCTAAACCTCATTTTGCATCGTCTCATTCTCTTTAAAGTCACTTTAAGCACCTTCTAAACCTCATTTTGCATCGTCTCATTCTCTTTAAAGTCACTTTAAGCACCTTCTAAACCTCATTATGCATCGTCTCATTCTCTTTAAAGTCACCTTAAGCACCTTCTAAACACCATTTTGCATCGTCTCATTCTCTTTAAAGTCACCTTAAGCACCTTCTAAACACCATTTTGCATCGTCTCATTCTCTTTAAAGTCACTTTAAGCACCTTCTAAACCTCATTTTGCATCGTCTCATTCTCTTTAAAGTCACTTTAAGCACCTTCTAAACACCATTTTGCATCGTCTCATTCTCTTTAAAGTCACTTTAAGCACCTTCTAAACCTCATTTTGCATCGTCTCATTCTCTTTAAAGTCACTTTAAGCACCTTCTAAACACCATTTTGCATCGTCTCATTCTCTTTAAAGTCACTTTAAGCACCTTCTAAACCTCATTTTGCATCGTCTCATTCTCTTTAAAGTCACTTTAAGCACCTTCTAAACCTCATTTTGCATCGTCTCATTCTCTTTAAAGTCACCTTAAGCACCTTCTAAACACCATTTTGCATCGTCTCATTCTCTTTAAAGTCACCTTAAGCACCTTCTAAACACCATTTTGCATCGTCTCATGCTCTTAAAGTCACCTTAAGCACCTTCTAAACACCATTTTGCATCGTCTCATTCTCTTTAAAGTCACTTTAAGCACCTTCTAAACCTCATTTTGCATCGTCTCATTCTCTTTAAAGTCACTTTAAGCACCTTCTAAACCTCATTTTGCATCGTCTCATTCTCTTTAAAGTCACTTTAAGCACCTTCTAAACACCATTTTGCATCGTCTCATTCTCTTTAAAGTCACTTTAAGCACCTTCTAAAACACCATTTTGCATCGTCTCATTCTCTTTAAAGTCACTTTAAGCACCTTCTAAACACCATTTTGCATCGTCTCATTCTCTTTAAAGTCACCTTAAGCACCTTCTAAACACCATTTTGCATCGTCTCATTCTCTTTAAAGTCACCTTAAGCACCTTCTAAACACCATTTTGCATCGTCTCATTCTCTTTAAAGTCACTTTAAGCACCTTCTAAACCTCATTTTGCATCGTCTCATTCTCTTTAAAGTCACTTTAAGCACCTTCTAAACACCATTTTGCATCGTCTCATTCTCTTTAAAGTCACTTTAAGCACCTTCTAAACACCATTTTGCATCGTCTCATTCTCTTTAAAGTCACTTTAAGCACCTTCTAAACACCATTTTGCATCGTCTCATTCTCTTTAAAGTCACCTTAAGCACCTTCTAAACACCATTTTGCATCGTCTCATTCTCTTTAAAGTCACTTTAAGCACCTTCTAAACCTCATTTTGCATCGTCTCATTCTCTTTAAAGTCACCTTAAGCACCTTCTAAACACCATTTTGCATCGTCTCATTCTCTTTAAAGTCACCTTAAGCACCTTCTAAACACCATTTTGCATCGTCTCATTCTCTTTAAAGTCACTTTAAGCACCTTCTAAACCTCATTTTGCATCGTCTCATTCTCTTTAAAGTCACTTTAAGCACCTTCTAAACACCATTTTGCATCGTCTCATTCTCTTTAAAGTCACTTTAAGCACCTCACCTTCTAAACACCATTTTGCATCGTCTCATTCTCTTTAAAGTCACTTTAAGCACCTTCTAAACCTCATTTTGCATCGTCTCATTCTCTTTAAAGTCACCTTAAGCACCTTCTAAACACCATTTTGCATCGTCTCATTCTCTTTAAAGTCACTTTAAGCACCTTCTAAACACCATTTTGCATCGTCTCATTCTCTTTAAAGTCACCTTAAGCACCTTCTAAACACCATTTTGCATCGTCTCATTCTCTTTAAAGTCACTTTAAGCACCTTCTAAACCTCATTTTGCATCGTCTCATTCTCTTTAAAGTCACCTTTAAGCACCTTCTAAACACCATTTTGCATCGTCTCATTCTCTTTAAAGTCACTTTAAGCACCTTCTAAACCTCATTTTGCATCGTCTCATTCTCTTTAAAGTCACTTTAAGCACCTTCTAAACACCATTTTGCATCGTCTCATTCTCTTTAAAGTCACTTTAAGCACCTTCTAAACCTCATTTTGCATCGTCTCATTCTCTTTAAAGTCACTTTAAGCACCTTCTAAACACCATTTTGCATCGTCTCATTCTCTTTAAGTCACTTTAAGCACCTTCTAAACACCATTTTGCATCGTCTCATTCTCTTTAAAGTCACTTTAAGCACCTTCTAAACCTCATTTTGCATCGTCTCATTCTCTTTAAAGTCACTTAAGCACCTTCTAAACACCATTTTGCATCGTCTCATTCTCTTTAAAGTCACTTTAAGCACCTTCTAAACCTCATTTTGCATCGGTCTCATCTATTTAAAGTCACCTTAACGCACCTTCTAAACACCATTTTGCATCGTCTCATTCTCTTTAAAGTCACTTTAAGCACCTTCTAAACCTCATTTTGCATCGTCTCATTCTCTTTAAAGTCACCTTAAGCACCTTCTAAACCTCATTTTTGCATCGTCTCATTCTCTTTAAAGTCACCTTAAGCACCTTCTAAACACCAATTTTGCATCGTCTCATTCTCTTTAAAGTCACCTTAAGCACCTTCTAAACCTCATTTTGCATCGTCTCATTCTCTTTAAAGTCACTTTAAGCACCTTCTAAACACCATTTTGCATCGTCTCATTCTCTTTAAAGTCACCTTAAGCACCTTCTAAACCTCATTTTGCATCGTCTCATTCTCTTTAAAGTCACTTTAAGCACCTTCTATACCTCATTTTGCATCGTCTCATTCTCTTTAAAGTCACCTTAAGCACCTTCTAAACACCATTTTGCATCGTCTCATTCTTTAAAGTCACCTTAAGCACCTTCAAAGCACCATTTTGCATCGTCTCATTCTCTTTAAAGTCACTTTAAGCACCTTCTAAACTCATTTTGCATCGTCTCATTCTCTTTAAAGTCACTTTAAGCACCTTCTAAGCACCATTTTGCATCGTCTCATTCTCTTTAAAGTCACTTTAGCACCTTCTAAACACCATTTTGCATCGTCTCATCTCTTTAAAGTCACTTTAAGCACCTTCTAAACCTCATTTTGCATCGTCTCATTCTCTTAAAGTCACTTTAAGCACCTTCTAAACACCATTTTGCATCGTCTCATTCTCTTTAAAGTCACTTTAAGCACCTTCTAAACCTCATTTTGCATCGTCTCATTCTCTTTAAAGTCACTTTAAGCACCTTCTAAACACCATTTTGCATCGTCTCATTCTCTTTTAAGTCACTTTAAGCACCTTCTAAACACCATTTTGCATCGTCTCATTCTCTTTAAAGTCACTTTAAGCACCTTCTAAACCTCATTTTGCATCGTCTCATTCTCTTTAAAGGTCACCTTAAGCACCTTCTAAACCTCATTTTGCATCGTCTCATTCTCTTTAAAGTCACTTTAAGCACCTTCTAAACACCATTTTGCATCGTCTCATTCTCTTTAAAGTCACCTTAAGCACCTTCTAAACACCATTTTGCATCGTCTCATTCTCTTTAAAGTCACCTTAAGCACCTTCTAAACACCATTTTGCATCGTCTCATTCTCTTTAAAGTCACTTTAAGCACCTTCTAAACCTCATTTTGCATCGTCTCATTCTCTTTAAAGTCACCTTAAGCACCTTCTAAACACCATTTTGCATCGTCTCATTCTCTTTAAAGTCACTTTAAGCACCTTCTAAACCTCATTTTGCATCGTCTCATTCTCTTTAAAGTCACCTTAAGCACTTCTAAACACCATTTTGCATCGTCTCATTCTCTTTAAAGTCACTTTAAGCACCTTCTAAACCTCATTTTGCATCGTCTCATTCTCTTTAAAGTCACCTTAAGCACCTTCTAAACACCATTTTGCATCGTCTCATTCTCTTTAAAGTCACTTTAAGCACCTTCTAAACCTCATTTTGCATCGTCTCATTCTCTTTAAAGTCACTTTAAGCACCTTCTAAACCTCATTTTGCATCGTCTCATTCTCTTTAAAGTCACCTTAAGCACCTTCTAAACCTCATTTTGCATCGTCTCATTCTCTTTAAAGTCACTTTAAGCACCTTCTAAACTCATTTTGCATCGTCTCATTCTCTTTAAAGTCACCTTAAGCACCTTCTAAACACCATTTTGCATCGTCTCATTCTCTTTAAAGTCACCTTAAGCACCTTCTAAACACCATTTTGCATCGTCTCATTCTCTTTAAAGTCACTTTAAGCACCTTCTTAACACCATTTTGCATCGTCTCATTCTCTTTAATGTCACTTTAAGCACCTTCTAAACCTCATTTTGCATCGTCTCATTCTCTTTAAAGTCACTTTAAGCACCTTCTAAACACCATTTTGCATCGTCTCATTCTCTTTAAAGTCACCTTAAGCACCTTCTAAACCTCATTTTGCATCGTCTCATTCTCTTTAAAGTCACCTTAAGCACCTTCTAAACACCATTTTGCATCGTCTCATTCTCTTTAAAGTCACCTTAAGCACCTTCTAAACCTCATTTTGCATCGTCTCATTCTCTTTAAAGTCACTTTAAGCACCTTCTAAACACCATTTTGCATCGTCTCATTCTCTTTAAAGTCACCTTAAGCACCTTCTAAACACCATTTTGCATCGTCTCATTCTCTTTAAAGTCACTTTAAGCACCTTCTAAACCTCATTTTGCATCGTCTCATTCTCTTTAAAGTCACTTTAAGCACCTTCTAAACACCATTTTGCATCGTCTCATTCTCTTTAAAGTCACTTTAAGCACCTTCTAAACCTCATTTTGCATCGTCTCATTCTCTTTAAAGTCACTTTAAGCACCTTCTAAACCTCATTTTGCATCGTCTCATTCTCTTTAAAGTCACTTTAAGCACCTTCTAAACCTCATTTTGCATCGTCTCATTCTCTTTAAAGTCACCTTAAGCACCTTCTAAACACCATTTTGCATCGTCTCATTCTCTTTAAAGTCACTTTAAGCACCTTCTAAACCTCATTTTGCATCGTCTCATTCTCTTTAAAGTCACCTTAAGCACCTTCTAAACACCATTTTGCATCGTCTCATTCTCTTTAAAGTCACTTTAAGCACCTTCTAAACACCATTTTGCATCGTCTCATTCTCTTTAAAGTCACTTTAAGCACCTTCTAAACACCATTTTGCATCGTCTCATTCTCTTTAAAGTCACTTTAAGCACCTTCTAAGCACCATTTTGCATCGTCTCATTCTCTTTAAAGTCACTTTAAGCACCTTCTAAACCTCATTTTGCATCGTCTCATTCTCTTTAAAGTCACCTTAAGCACCTTCTAAACACCATTTTGCATCGTCTCATTCTCTTTAAAGTCACTTTAAGCACCTTCTAAACCTCATTTTGCATCGTCTCATTCGCTTTAAAGTCACTTTAAGCACCTTCTAAACCTCATTTTGCATCGTCTCATTCTCTTTAAAGTCACCTTAAGCACCTTCTAAACACCATTTTGCATCGTCTCATTCTCTTTAAAGTCACTTTAAGCACCTTCTAAAGACCATTTTGCATCGTCTCATTCTCTTTAAAGTCACTTTAAGCACCTTCTAAACCTCATTTTGCATCGTCTCATTCTCTTTAAAGTCACCTTAAGCACCTTTCAAACACCATTTTGCATCGTCTCATTCTCTTTAAAGTCACTTTAAGCACCTTCTAAACCTCATTTTGCATCGTCTCATTCTCTTTAAAGTCACTTTAAGCACCTTCTAAACCTCATTTTGCATCGTCTCATTCTCTTTAAAGTCACTTTAAGCACCTTCTAAACCTCATTTTGCATCGTCTCATTCTCTTTAAAGTCACCTTAAGCACCTTCTAAACCTCATTTTGCATCGTCTCATTCTCTTTAAAGTCACTTTAAGCACCTTCTAAAGACCATTTTGCATCGTCTCATTCTCTTTTAAGTCACTTTAAGCACCTTCTAAACACCATTTTGCATCGTCTCATTCTCTTTAAAGTCACTTTAAGCACCTTCTAAACCTCATTTTGCATCGTCTCATTCTCTTTAAAGTCACCTTAAGCACCTTCTAAACACCATTTTGCATCGTCTCATTCTCTTTAAAGTCACTTTAAGCACCTTCTAAACCTCATTTTGCATCGTCTCATTCTCTTTAAAGTCACTTTAAGCACCTTCTAAACCTCATTTTGCATCGTCTCATTCTCTTTAAAGTCACTTTAAGCACCTTCTAAACCTCATTTTGCATCGTCTCATTCTCTTTAAAGTCACTTTAAGCACCTTCTAAACCTCATTTTGCATCGTCTCATTCTCTTTAAAGTCACTTTAAGCACCTTCTAAACCTCATTTTGCATCGTCTCATTCTCTTTAAAGTCACTTTAAGCACCTTCTAAACCTCATTTTGCATCGTCTCATTCTCTTTAAAGTCACTTTAAGCACCTTCTAAACACCATTTTGCATCGTCTCATTCTCTTTAAAGTCACCTTAAGCACCTTCTAAACCTCATTTTGCATCGTCTCATTCTCTTTAAAGTCACTTTAAGCACCTTCTAAAGACCATTTTGCATCGTCTCATTCTCTTTTAAGTCACTTTAAGCACCTTCTAAACACCATTTTGCATCGTCTCATTCTCTTTAAAGTCACTTTAAGCACCTTCTAAACCTCATTTTGCATCGTCTCATTCTCTTTAAAGTCACCTTAAGCACCTTCTAAACACCATTTTGCATCGTCTCATTCTCTTTAAAGTCACTTTAAGCACCTTCTAAACCTCATTTTGCATCGTCTCATTCTCTTTAAAGTCACTTTAAGCACCTTCTAAACCTCATTTTGCATCGTCTCATTCTCTTTAAAGTCACTTTAAGCACCTTCTAAACACTATTTTGCATCGTCTCATTCTCTTTAAAGTCACTTTAAGCACCTTCTAAACACCATTTTGCATCGTCTCATTCTCTTTAAAGTCACTTTAAGCACCTTCTAAACCTCATTTTGCATCGTCTCATTCTCTTTAAAGTCACTTTAAGCACCTTCTAAACACAATTTTGCATCGTCTCATTCTCTTTAAAGTCACTTTAAGTACCTTCTTAACCTCATTTTGCATCGTCTCATTCTCTTTAAAGTCACTTTAAGCACCTTCTAAACACCATTTTGCATCGTCTCATTCTCTTTAAAGTCACTTTAAGCACGTTCTTAACCTCATTTTGCATCGTCTCTTTCTCTTTAAAGTCACTTTAAGCACCTTCTAAACACCATTTTGCATCGTCTCATTCTCTTTAAAGTCACTTTAAGCACCTTCTTAACCTCATTTTGCATCGTCTCATTCTCTTTAAAGTCACTTTAAGCACCTTCTAAACCTCATTTTGCATCGTCTCATTCTCTTTAAAGTCACTTTAAGCACCTTCTAAACCTCATTTTGCATCATCTCATTCTCGTTAAAGTCACTTTAAGCACCTTCTAAACCTCATTTTGCATCGTCTCATTCTCTTTAAAGTCACCTTAAGCACCTTCTAAACCTCATTTTGCATCGTCTCATTCTCTTTAAAGTCACTTTAAGCACCTTCTAAACCTCATTTTGCATCGTCTCATTCTCTTTAAAGTCACTTTAAGCACCTTCTAAACCTCATTTTGCATCGTCTCATTCTCTTTAAAGTCACTTTAAGCACCTTCTAAACACCATTTTGCATCGTCTCATTCTCTTTAAAGTCACTTTAAGCACCTTCTAAACACCATTTTGCATCGTCTCATTCTCTTTTAAGTCACTTTAAGCACCTTCTAAACACCATTTTGCATCGTCTCATTCTCTTTAAAGTCACTTTAAGCACCTTCTAAACCTCATTTTGCATCGTCTCATTCTCTTTAAAGTCACCTTAAGCACCTTCTAAAGGCCATTTTGCATCGTCTCATTCTCTTTAAAGTCACCTTAAGCACCTTCTAAACCTCATTTTGCATCGTCTCATTCTCTTTAAAGTCACCTTAAGCACCTTCTAAACACCATTTTGCATCGTCTCATTCTCTTTAAAGTCACTTTAAGCACCTTCTAAACCTCATTTTGTATCGTCTCATTCACTTAAAAGTCACTTTAAGCACCTTCTAAACCTCATTTTGCATCGTCTCATTCTCTTTAAAGTCACTTTAAGCACCTTCTAAACACCATTTTGCATCGTCTCATTCTCTTTAAAGTCACTTTAAGCACCTTCTAAACACCATTTTGCATCGTCTCATTCTCTTTAAAGTCACCTTAAGCACCTTCTAAACACCATTTTGCATCGTCTCATTCTCTTTAAAGTCACCTTAAGCACCTTCTAAACCTCATTTTGCATCGTCTCATTCTCTTTAAAGTCACCTTAAGCACCTTCTAAACACCATTTTGCATCGTCTCATTCTCTTTAAAGTCACCTTAAGCACCTTCTAAACACCATTTTGCATCGTCTCATTCTCTTTAAAGTCACTTTAAGCACCTTCTAAACCTCATTTTGCATCGTCTCATTCTCTTTAAAGTCACCTTAAGCACCTTCTAAACCTCATTTTGCATCGTCTCATTCTCTTTAAAGTCACCTTAAGCACCTTCTAAACACCATTTTGCATCGTCTCATTCTCTTTAAAGTCACCTTAAGCACCTTCTAAACCTCATTTTGCATCGTCTCATTCTCTTTAAAGTCACCTTAAGCACCTTTCAAACCTCATTTTGCATCGTCTCATTCTCTTTAAAGTCACCTTAAGCACCTTCTAAACACCATTTTGCATCGTCTCATTCTCTTTAAAGTCACCTTAAGCACCTTCTTAACCTCATTTTGCATCGTCTCATTCTCTTTAAAGTCACCTTAAGCACCTTCTAAACACCATTTTGCATCGTCTCATTCTCTTTAAAGTCACTTTAAGCACCTTCTAAACACCATTTTGCATCGTCTCATTCTCTTTAAAGTCACCTTAAGCACCTTCTAAACACCATTTTGCATCGTCTCATTCTCTTTAAAGTCACTTTAAGCACCTTCTAAACACCATTTTGCATCGTCTCATTCTCTTTAAAGTCACTTTAAGCACCTTCTAAACACCATTTTGCATCGTCTCATTCTCTTTAAAGTCACCTTAAGCACCTTCTAAACCTCATTTTGCATCGTCTCATTCTCTTTAAAGTCACTTTAAGCACCTTCTAAACACCATTTTGCATCGTCTCATTCTCTTTAAAGTCACCTTAAGCACCTTCTAAACCTCATTTTGCATCGTCTCATTCTCTTTAAAGTCACCTTAAGCACCTTCTAAACCTCATTTTGCATCGTCTCATTCTCTTTAAAGTCACTTTAAGCACCTTCTAAACACCATTTTGCATCGTCTCATTCTCTTTAAAGTCACCTTAAGCACCTTCTAAACCTCATTTTGCATCGTCTCATTCTCTTTAAAGTCACTTTAAGCACCTTCTAAAGACCATTTTGCATCGTCTCATTCTCTTTTAAGTCACTTTAAGCACCTTCTAAACACCATTTTGCATCGTCTCATTCTCTTTAAAGTCACTTTAAGCACCTTCTAAACCTCATTTTGCATCGTCTCATTCTCTTTAAAGTCACCTTAAGCACCTTCTAAACACCATTTTGCATCGTCTCATTCTCTTTAAAGTCACTTTAAGCACCTTCTAAACCTCATTTTGCATCGTCTCATTCTCTTTAAAGTCACTTTAAGCACCTTCTAAACCTCATTTTGCATCGTCTCATTCTCTTTAAAGTCACTTTAAGCACCTTCTAAACACTATTTTGCATCGTCTCATTCTCTTTAAAGTCACTTTAAGCACCTTCTAAACACCATTTTGCATCGTCTCATTCTCTTTAAAGTCACTTTAAGCACCTTCTAAACCTCATTTTGCATCGTCTCATTCTCTTTAAAGTCACTTTAAGCACCTTCTAAACACAATTTTGCATCGTCTCATTCTCTTTAAAGTCACTTTAAGCACCTTCTTAACCTCATTTTGCATCGTCTCATTCTCTTTAAAGTCACTTTAAGCACCTTCTAAACACCATTTTGCATCGTCTCATTCTCTTTAAAGTCACTTTAAGCACGTTCTTAACCTCATTTTGCATCGTCTCTTTCTCTTTAAAGTCACTTTAAGCACCTTCTAAACACCATTTTGCATCGTCTCATTCTCTTTAAAGTCACTTTAAGCACCTTCTTAACCTCATTTTGCATCGTCTCATTCTCTTTAAAGTCACTTTAAGCACCTTCTAAACCTCATTTTGCATCGTCTCATTCTCTTTAAAGTCACTTTAAGCACCTTCTAAACCTCATTTTGCATCATCTCATTCTCGTTAAAGTCACTTTAAGCACCTTCTAAACCTCATTTTGCATCGTCTCATTCTCTTTAAAGTCACCTTAAGCACCTTCTAAACCTCATTTTGCATCGTCTCATTCTCTTTAAAGTCACTTTAAGCACCTTCTAAACCTCATTTTGCATCGTCTCATTCTCTTTAAAGTCACTTTAAGCACCTTCTAAACCTCATTTTGCATCGTCTCATTCTCTTTAAAGTCACTTTAAGCACCTTCTAAACACCATTTTGCATCGTCTCATTCTCTTTAAAGTCACTTTAAGCACCTTCTAAACACCATTTTGCATCGTCTCATTCTCTTTTAAGTCACTTTAAGCACCTTCTAAACACCATTTTGCATCGTCTCATTCTCTTTAAAGTCACTTTAAGCACCTTCTAAACCTCATTTTGCATCGTCTCATTCTCTTTAAAGTCACCTTAAGCACCTTCTAAAGACCATTTTGCATCGTCTCATTCTCTTTAAAGTCACCTTAAGCACCTTCTAAACCTCATTTTGCATCGTCTCATTCTCTTTAAAGTCACCTTAAGCACCTTCTAAACACCATTTTGCATCGTCTCATTCTCTTTAAAGTCACTTTAAGCACCTTCTAAACCTCATTTTGTATCGTCTCATTCACTTAAAAGTCACTTTAAGCACCTTCTAAACCTCATTTTGCATCGTCTCATTCTCTTTAAAGTCACTTTAAGCACCTTCTAAACACCATTTTGCATCGTCTCATTCTCTTTAAAGTCACTTTAAGCACCTTCTAAACACCATTTTGCATCGTCTCATTCTCTTTAAAGTCACCTTAAGCACCTTCTAAACACCATTTTGCATCGTCTCATTCTCTTTAAAGTCACCTTAAGCACCTTCTAAACCTCATTTTGCATCGTCTCATTCTCTTTAAAGTCACCTTAAGCACCTTCTAAACACCATTTTGCATCGTCTCATTCTCTTTAAAGTCACTTTAAGCACCTTCTAAACACCATTTTGCATCGTCTCATTCTCTTTAAAGTCACTTTAAGCACCTTCTAAACCTCATTTTGCATCGTCTCATTCTCTTTAAAGTCACCTTAAGCACCTTCTAAACCTCATTTTGCATCGTCTCATTCTCTTTAAAGTCACCTTAAGCACCTTCTAAACACCATTTTGCATCGTCTCATTCTCTTTAAAGTCACCTTAAGCACCTTCTAAACCTCATTTTGCATCGTCTCATTCTCTTTAAAGTCACCTTAAGCACCTTTCAAACCTCATTTTGCATCGTCTCATTCTCTTTAAAGTCACCTTAAGCACCTTCTAAACACCATTTTGCATCGTCTCATTTTCTTTAAAGTCACCTTAAGCACCTTCTTAACCTCATTTTGCATCGTCTCATTCTCTTTAAAGTCACCTTAAGCACCTTCTAAACACCATTTTGCATCGTCTCATTCTCTTTAAAGTCACTTTAAGCACCTTCTAAACACCATTTTGCATCGTCTCATTCTCTTTAAAGTCACCTTAAGCACCTTCTAAACACCATTTTGCATCGTCTCATTCTCTTTAAAGTCACTTTAAGCACCTTCTAAACACCATTTTGCATCGTCTCATTCTCTTTAAAGTCACTTTAAGCACCTTCTAAACACCATTTTGCATCGTCTCATTCTCTTTAAAGTCACCTTAAGCACCTTCTAAACCTCATTTTGCATCGTCTCATTCTCTTTAAAGTCACTTTAAGCACCTTCTAAACACCATTTTGCATCGTCTCATTCTCTTTAAAGTCACCTTAAGCACCTTCTAAACCTCATTTTGCATCGTCTCATTCTCTTTAAAGTCACCTTAAGCACCTTCTAAACCTCATTTTGCATCGTCTCATTCTCTTTAAAGTCACCTTAAGCACCTTCTAAACACCATTTTGCATCGTCTCATTCTCTTTAAAGTCACTTTAAGCACCTTCTAAACCTCATTTTGTATCGTCTCATTCACTTAAAAGTCACTTTAAGCACCTTCTAAACCTCATTTTGCATCGTCTCATTCTCTTTAAAGTCACTTTAAGCACCTTCTAAACACCATTTTGCATCGTCTCATTCTCTTTAAAGTCACTTTAAGCACCTTCTAAACACCATTTTGCATCGTCTCATTCTCTTTAAAGTCACCTTAAGCACCTTCTAAACACCATTTTGCATCGTCTCATTCTCTTTAAAGTCACCTTAAGCACCTTCTAAACCTCATTTTGCATCGTCTCATTCTCTTTAAAGTCACCTTAAGCACCTTCTAAACACCATTTTGCATCGTCTCATTCTCTTTAAAGTCACTTTAAGCACCTTCTAAACACCATTTTGCATCGTCTCATTCTCTTTAAAGTCACTTTAAGCACCTTCTAAACCTCATTTTGCATCGTCTCATTCTCTTTAAAGTCACCTTAAGCACCTTCTAAACCTCATTTTGCATCGTCTCATTCTCTTTAAAGTCACCTTAAGCACCTTCTAAACACCATTTTGCATCGTCTCATTCTCTTTAAAGTCACCTTAAGCACCTATCAAACCTCATTTTGCATCGTCTCATTCTCTTTAAAGTCACCTTAAGCACCTTTCAACCCTCATTTTGCATCGTCTCATTCTCTTTAAAGTCACCTTAAGCACCTTCTAAACACCATTTTGCATCGTCTCATTTTCTTTAAAGTCACCTTAAGCACCTTCTTAACCTCATTTTGCATCGTCTCATTCTCTTTAAAGTCACCTTAAGCACCTTCTAAACACCATTTTGCATCGTCTCATTCTCTTTAAAGTCACTTTAAGCACCTTCTAAACACCATTTTGCATCGTCTCATTCTCTTTAAAGTCACCTTAAGCACCTTCTAAACACCATTTTGCATCGTCTCATTCTCTTTAAAGTCACTTTAAGCACCTTCTAAACACCATTTTGCATCGTCTCATTCTCTTTAAAGTCACTTTAAGCACCTTCTAAACACCATTTTGCATCGTCTCATTCTCTTTAAAGTCACCTTAAGCACCTTCTAAACCTCATTTTGCATCGTCTCATTCTCTTTAAAGTCACTTTAAGCACCTTCTAAACACCATTTTGCATCGTCTCATTCTCTTTAAAGTCACCTTAAGCACCTTCTAAACCTCATTTTGCATCGTCTCATTCTCTTTAAAGTCACTTTACGCACCTTCTAAACACCATTTTGCATCGTCTCATTCTCTTTAAAGTCACTTTAAGCACCTTCTAAACACCATTTTGCATCGTCTCATTCTCTTTAAAGTCACCTTAAGCACCTTCTAAACACCATTTTGCATCGTCTCATTCTCTTTAAAGTCACCTTAAGCACCTTCTAAACCTCATTTTGCATCGTCTCATTCTCTTTAAAGTCACTTTAAGCACCTTCTAAACACCATTTTGCATCGTCTCATTCTCTTTAAAGTCACCTTAAGCACCTTCTAAACCTCATTTTGCATCGTCTCATTCTCTTTAAAGTCACTTTAAGCACCTTCTAAACACAATTTTGCATCGTCTCATTCTCTTTAAAGTCACTTTAAGCACCTTCTTAACCTCATTTTGCATCGTCTCATTCTCTTTAAAGTCACTTTAAGCACCTTCTAAACACCATTTTGCATCGTCTCATTCTCTTTAAAGTCACTTTAAGCACGTTCTTAACCTCATTTTGCATCGTCTCTTTCTCTTTAAAGTCACTTTAAGCACCTTCTAAACACCATTTTGCATCGTCTCATTCTCTTTAAAGTCACTTTAAGCACCTTCTTAACCTCATTTTGCATCGTCTCATTCTCTTTAAAGTCACTTTAAGCACCTTCTAAACCTCATTTTGCATCGTCTCATTCTCTTTAAAGTCACTTTAAGCACCTTCTAAACACCATTTTGCATCATCTCATTCTCGTTAAAGTCACTTTAAGCACCTTCTAAACCTCATTTTGCATCGTCTCATTCTCTTTAAAGTCACTTTAAGCACCTTCTAAACCTCATTTTGCATCGTCTCATTCTCTTTAAAGTCACTTTAAGCACCTTCTAAACCTCATTTTGCATCGTCTCATTCTCTTTAAAGTCACTTTAAGCACCTTCTAAACCTCATTTTGCATCGTCTCATTCTCTTTAAAGTCACTTTAAGCACCTTCTAAACACCATTTTGCATCGTCTCATTCTCTTTAAAGTCACTTTAAGCACCTTCTAAACACCATTTTGCATCGTCTCATTCTCTTTAAAGTCACTTTAAGCACCTTCTAAACCTCATTTTGCATCGTCTCATTCTCTTTAAAGTCACCTTAAGCACCTTCTAAAGACCATTTTGCATCGTCTCATTCTCTTTAAAGTCACCTTAAGCACCTTCTAAACCTCATTTTGCATCGTCTCATTCTCTTTAAAGTCACCTTAAGCACCTTCTAAACACCATTTTGCATCGTCTCATTCTCTTTAAAGTCACTTTAAGCACCTTCTAAACCTCATTTTGTATCGTCTCATTCACTTAAAAGTCACTTTAAGCACCTTCTAAACCTCATTTTGCATCGTCTCATTCTCTTTAAAGTCACTTTAAGCACCTTCTAAACACCATTTTGCATCGTCTCATTCTCTTTAAAGTCACTTTAAGCACCTTCTAAACACCATTTTGCATCGTCTCATTCTCTTTAAAGTCACCTTAAGCACCTTCTAAACACCATTTTGCATCGTCTCATTCTCTTTAAAGTCACCTTAAGCACCTTCTAAACCTCATTTTGCATCGTCTCATTCTCTTTAAAGTCACCTTAAGCACCTTCTAAACACCATTTTGCATCGTCTCATTCTCTTTAAAGTCACTTTAAGCACCTTCTAAACACCATTTTGCATCGTCTCATTCTCTTTAAAGTCACTTTAAGCACCTTCTAAACCTCATTTTGCATCGTCTCATTCTCTTTAAAGTCACCTTAAGCACCTTCTAAACCTCATTTTGCATCGTCTCATTCTCTTTAAAGTCACCTTAAGCACCTTCTAAACACCATTTTGCATCGTCTCATTCTCTTTAAAGTCACCTTAAGCACCTTTCAAACCTCATTTTGCATCGTCTCATTCTCTTTAAAGTCACCTTAAGCACCTTTCAACCCTCATTTTGCATCGTCTCATTCTCTTTAAAGTCACCTTAAGCACCTTCTAAACACCATTTTGCATCGTCTCATTCTCTTTAAAGTCACCTTAAGCACCTTCTAAACCTCATTTTGCATCGTCTCATTCTCTTTAAAGTCACCTTAAGCACCTTCTAAACACCATTTTGCATCGTCTCATTCTCTTTAAAGTCACTTTAAGCACCTTCTAAACACCATTTTGCATCGTCTCATTCTCTTTAAAGTCACCTTAAGCACCTTCTAAACACCATTTTGCATCGTCTCATTCTCTTTAAAGTCACTTTAAGCACCTTCTAAACACCATTTTGCATCGTCTCATTCTCTTTAAAGTCACTTTAAGCACCTTCTAAACACCATTTTGCATCGTCTCATTCTCATTAAAGTCACCTTAAGCACCTTCTAAACCTCATTTTGCATCGTCTCATTCTCTTTAAAGTCACTTTAAGCACCTTCTAAACACCATTTTGCATCGTCTCATTCTCTTTAAAGTCACCTTAAGCACCTTCTAAACCTCATTTTGCATCGTCTCATTCTCTTTAAAGTCACCTTAAGCACCTTCTAAACCTCATTTTGCATCGTCTCATTCTCTTTAAAGTCACTTTAAGCACCTTCTAAACCTCATTTTGCATCGTCTCATTCTCTTTAAAGTCACCTTAAGCACCTTTCAAACCTCATTTTGCATCGTCTCATTCTCTTTAAAGTCACCTTAAGCACCTTCTAAACACCATTTTGCATCGTCTCATTCTCTTTAAAGTCACCTTAAGCACCTTCTTAACCTCATTTTGCATCGTCTCATTCTCTTTAAAGTCACCTTAAGCACCTTCTAAACACCATTTTGCATCGTCTCATTTTCTTTAAAGTCACTTTAAGCACCTTCTAAACACCATTTTGCATCGTCTCATTCTCTTTAAAGTCACTTTAAGCACCTTCTAAACCTCATTTTGCATCGTCTCATTCTCTTTAAAGTCACCTTAAGCACCTTCTAAACACCATTTTGCATCGTCTCATTCTCTTTAAAGTCACTTTAAGCACCTTCTAAACACCATTTTGCATCGTCTCATTCTCTTTAAAGTCACTTTAAGCACCTTCTAAACCTCATTTTGCATCGTCTCATTCTCTTTAAAGTCACTTTAAGCACCTTCTAAACCTCATTTTGCATCGTCTCATTCTCTTTAAAGTCACCTTAAGCACCTTCTAAAGATCATTTTGCATCGTCTCATTCTCTTTAAAGTCACTTTAAGCACCTTCTAAAGACCATTTTGCATCGTCTCATTCTCTTTAAAGTCACTTTAAGCACCTTCTAAAGACCATTTTGCATCGTCTCATTCTCTTTAAAGTCACTTTAAGCACCTTCTAAACACCATTTTGCATCGTCTCATTCTCTTTAAAGTCACCTTAAGCACCTTCTAAACACCATTTTGCATCGTCTCATTCTCTTTAAAGTCACTTTAAGCACCTTCTAAACCTCATTTTGCATCGTCTCATTCTCTTTAAAGTCACCTTAAGCACCTTCTAAACCTCATTTTGCATCGTCTCATTCTCTTTAAAGTCACCTTAAGCACCTTCTAAACACCATTTTGCATCGTCTCATTCTCTTTAAAGTCACCTTAAGCACCTTCTAAAGACCATTTTGCATCGTCTCATTCTCTTTAAAGTCACTTTAAGCACCTTCTAAACCTCATTTTGCATCGTCTCATTCTCTTTAAAGTCACTTTAAGCACCTTCTAAACACCATTTTGCATCGTCTCATTCTCTTTAAAGTCACCTTAAGCACCTTCTAAACACCATTTTGCATCGTCTCATTCTCTTTAAAGTCACTTTAAGCACCTTCTAAACCTCATTTTGCATCGTCTCATTCTCTTTAAAGTCACCTTAAGCACCTTCTAAACACCATTTTGCATCGTCTCATTCTCTTTAAAGTCACCTTAAGCACCTTCTAAAGACCATTTTGCATCGTCTCATTCTCTTTAAAGTCACTTTAAGCACCTTCTAAACCTCATTTTGTATCGTCTCATTCACTTAAAAGTCACTTTAAGCACCTTCTAAACCTCATTTTGCATCGTCTCATTCTCTTTAAAGTCACTTTAAGCACCTTCTAAACACCATTTTGCATCGTCTCATTCTCTTTAAAGTCACTTTAAGCACCTTCTAAACACCATTTTGCATCGTCTCATTCTCTTTAAAGTCACCTTAAGCACCTTCTAAACCTCATTTTGCATCGTCTCATTCTCTTTAAAGTCACTTTAAGCACCTTCTAAACACCATTTTGCATCGTCTCATTCTCTTTAAAGTCACCTTAAGCACCTTCTAAACCTCATTTTGCATCGTCTCATTCTCTTTAAAGTCACTTTAAGCACCTTCTAAACACAATTTTGCATCGTCTCATTCTCTTTAAAGTCACTTTAAGCACCTTCTTAACCTCATTTTGCATCGTCTCATTCTCTTTAAAGTCACTTTAAGCACCTTCTAAACACCATTTTGCATCGTCTCATTCTCTTTAAAGTCACTTTAAGCACGTTCTTAACCTCATTTTGCATCGTCTCTTTCTCTTTAAAGTCACTTTAAGCACCTTCTAAACACCATTTTGCATCGTCTCATTCTCTTTAAAGTCACTTTAAGCACCTTCTTAACCTCATTTTGCATCGTCTCATTCTCTTTAAAGTCACTTTAAGCACCTTCTAAACCTCATTTTGCATCGTCTCATTCTCTTTAAAGTCACTTTAAGCACCTTCTAAACACCATTTTGCATCATCTCATTCTCGTTAAAGTCACTTTAAGCACCTTCTAAACCTCATTTTGCATCGTCTCATTCTCTTTAAAGTCACTTTAAGCACCTTCTAAACCTCATTTTGCATCGTCTCATTCTCTTTAAAGTCACTTTAAGCACCTTCTAAACCTCATTTTGCATCGTCTCATTCTCTTTAAAGTCACTTTAAGCACCTTCTAAACCTCATTTTGCATCGTCTCATTCTCTTTAAAGTCACTTTAAGCACCTTCTAAACACCATTTTGCATCGTCTCATTCTCTTTAAAGTCACTTTAAGCACCTTCTAAACACCATTTTGCATCGTCTCATTCTCTTTAAAGTCACTTTAAGCACCTTCTAAACCTCATTTTGCATCGTCTCATTCTCTTTAAAGTCACCTTAAGCACCTTCTAAAGACCATTTTGCATCGTCTCATTCTCTTTAAAGTCACCTTAAGCACCTTCTAAACCTCATTTTGCATCGTCTCATTCTCTTTAAAGTCACCTTAAGCACCTTCTAAACACCATTTTGCATCGTCTCATTCTCTTTAAAGTCACTTTAAGCACCTTCTAAACCTCATTTTGTATCGTCTCATTCACTTAAAAGTCACTTTAAGCACCTTCTAAACCTCATTTTGCATCGTCTCATTCTCTTTAAAGTCACTTTAAGCACCTTCTAAACACCATTTTGCATCGTCTCATTCTCTTTAAAGTCACTTTAAGCACCTTCTAAACACCATTTTGCATCGTCTCATTCTCTTTAAAGTCACCTTAAGCACCTTCTAAACACCATTTTGCATCGTCTCATTCTCTTTAAAGTCACCTTAAGCACCTTCTAAACCTCATTTTGCATCGTCTCATTCTCTTTAAAGTCACCTTAAGCACCTTCTAAACACCATTTTGCATCGTCTCATTCTCTTTAAAGTCACTTTAAGCACCTTCTAAACACCATTTTGCATCGTCTCATTCTCTTTAAAGTCACTTTAAGCACCTTCTAAACCTCATTTTGCATCGTCTCATTCTCTTTAAAGTCACCTTAAGCACCTTCTAAACCTCATTTTGCATCGTCTCATTCTCTTTAAAGTCACCTTAAGCACCTTCTAAACACCATTTTGCATCGTCTCATTCTCTTTAAAGTCACCTTAAGCACCTTTCAAACCTCATTTTGCATCGTCTCATTCTCTTTAAAGTCACCTTAAGCACCTTTCAACCCTCATTTTGCATCGTCTCATTCTCTTTAAAGTCACCTTAAGCACCTTCTAAACACCATTTTGCATCGTCTCATTTTCTTTAAAGTCACCTTAAGCACCTTCTTAACCTCATTTTGCATCGTCTCATTCTCTTTAAAGTCACCTTAAGCACCTTCTAAACACCATTTTGCATCGTCTCATTCTCTTTAAAGTCACTTTAAGCACCTTCTAAACACCATTTTGCATCGTCTCATTCTCTTTAAAGTCACCTTAAGCACCTTCTAAACACCATTTTGCATCGTCTCATTCTCTTTAAAGTCACTTTAAGCACCTTCTAAACACCATTTTGCATCGTCTCATTCTCTTTAAAGTCACTTTAAGCACCTTCTAAACACCATTTTGCATCGTCTCATTCTCATTAAAGTCACCTTAAGCACCTTCTAAACCTCATTTTGCATCGTCTCATTCTCTTTAAAGTCACTTTAAGCACCTTCTAAACACCATTTTGCATCGTCTCATTCTCTTTAAAGTCACCTTAAGCACCTTCTAAACCTCATTTTGCATCGTCTCATTCTCTTTAAAGTCACCTTAAGCACCTTCTAAACCTCATTTTGCATCGTCTCATTCTCTTTAAAGTCACTTTAAGCACCTTCTAAACCTCATTTTGCATCGTCTCATTCTCTTTAAAGTCACCTTAAGCACCTTTCAAACCTCATTTTGCATCGTCTCATTCTCTTTAAAGTCACCTTAAGCACCTTCTAAACACCATTTTGCATCGTCTCATTCTCTTTAAAGTCACCTTAAGCACCTTCTTAACCTCATTTTGCATCGTCTCATTCTCTTTAAAGTCACCTTAAGCACCTTCTAAACACCATTTTGCATCGTCTCATTCTCTTTAAAGTCACTTTAAGCACCTTCTAAACACCATTTTGCATCGTCTCATTCTCTTTAAAGTCACTTTAAGCACCTTCTAAACCTCATTTTGCATCGTCTCATTCTCTTTAAAGTCACCTTAAGCACCTTCTAAACACCATTTTGCATCGTCTCATTCTCTTTAAAGTCACTTTAAGCACCTTCTAAACACCATTTTGCATCGTCTCATTCTCTTTAAAGTCACTTTAAGCACCTTCTAAACCTCATTTTGCATCGTCTCATTCTCTTTAAAGTCACTTTAAGCACCTTCTAAACCTCATTTTGCATCGTCTCATTCTCTTTAAAGTCACCTTAAGCACCTTCTAAAGACCATTTTGCATCGTCTCATTCTCTTTAAAGTCACTTTAAGCACCTTCTAAAGACCATTTTGCATCGTCTCATTCTCTTTAAAGTCACTTTAAGCACCTTCTAAAGACCATTTTGCATCGTCTCATTCTCTTTAAAGTCACTTTAAGCACCTTCTAAACACCATTTTGCATCGTCTCATTCTCTTTAAAGTCACCTTAAGCACCTTCTAAACACCATTTTGCATCGTCTCATTCTCTTTAAAGTCACTTTAAGCACCTTCTAAACCTCATTTTGCATCGTCTCATTCTCTTTAAAGTCACCTTAAGCACCTTCTAAACCTCATTTTGCATCGTCTCATTCTCTTTAAAGTCACCTTAAGCACCTTCTAAACACCATTTTGCATCGTCTCATTCTCTTTAAAGTCACCTTAAGCACCTTCTAAAGACCATTTTGCATCGTCTCATTCTCTTTAAAGTCACTTTAAGCACCTTCTAAACCTCATTTTGCATCGTCTCATTCTCTTTAAAGTCACTTTAAGCACCTTCTAAACACCATTTTGCATCGTCTCATTCTCTTTAAAGTCACCTTAAGCACCTTCTAAACACCATTTTGCATCGTCTCATTCTCTTTAAAGTCACTTTAAGCACCTTCTAAACCTCATTTTGCATCGTCTCATTCTCTTTAAAGTCACCTTAAGCACCTTCTAAACACCATTTTGCATCGTCTCATTCTCTTTAAAGTCACCTTAAGCACCTTCTAAAGACCATTTTGCATCGTCTCATTCTCTTTAAAGTCACTTTAAGCACCTTCTAAACCTCATTTTGTATCGTCTCATTCACTTAAAAGTCACTTTAAGCACCTTCTAAACCTCATTTTGCATCGTCTCATTCTCTTTAAAGTCACTTTAAGCACCTTCTAAACACCATTTTGCATCGTCTCATTCTCTTTAAAGTCACTTTAAGCACCTTCTAAACACCATTTTGCATCGTCTCATTCTCTTTAAAGTCACTTTAAGCACCTTCTAAACCTCATTTTGCATCGTCTCATTCTCTTTAAAGTCACCTTAAGCACCTTCTAAACCTCATTTTGCATCGTCTCATTCTCTTTAAAGTCACTTTAAGCACCTTCTAAACCTCATTTTGCATCGTCTCATTCTCTTTAAAGTCACCTTAAGCACCTTCTAAACCTCATTTTGCATCGTCTCATTCTCTTTAAAGTCACCTTAAGCACCTTCTAAACACCATTTTGCATCGTCTCATTCTCTTTAAAGTCACCTTAAGCACCTTCTAAACACCATTTTGCATCGTCTCATTCTCTTTAAAGTCACTTTAAGCACCTTCTAAACCTCATTTTGCATCGTCTCATTCTCTTTAAAGTCACTTTAAGCACCTTCTAAAGACCATTTTGCATCGTCTCATTCTCTTTAAAGTCACTTTAAGCACCTTCTAAACACCATTTTGCATCGTCTCATTCTCTTTAAAGTCACTTTAAGCACCTTCTAAACCTCATTTTGCATCGTCTCATTCTCTTTAAAGTCACTTTAAGCACCTTCTAAAGACCATTTTGCATCGTCTCATTCTCTTTAAAGTCACTTTAAGCACCTTCTAAACCTCATTTTGCATCGTCTCATTCTCTTTAAAGTCACCTTAAGCACCTTCTAAACACCATTTTGCATCGTCTCATTCTCTTTAAAGTCACCTTAAGCACCTTCTTAACCTCATTTTGCATCGTCTCATTCTCTTTAAAGTCACCTTAAGCACCTTCTAAACACCATTTTGCATCGTCTCATTCTCTTTAAAGTCACTTTAAGCACCTTCTAAACACCATTTTGCATCATCTCATTCTCTTTAAAGTCACTTTAAGCACCTTCTAAACCTCATTTTGCATCGTCTCATTCTCTTTAAAGTCACCTTAAGCACCTTCTAAACACCATTTTGCATCGTCTCATTCTCTTTAAAGTCACTTTAAGCACCTTCTAAACACCATTTTGCATCGTCTCATTCTCTTTAAAGTCACTTTAAGCACCTTCTAAACCTCATTTTGCATCGTCTCATTCTCTTTAAAGTCACTTTAAGCACCTTCTAAACCTCATTTTGCATCGTCTCATTCTCTTTAAAGTCACCTTAAGCACCTTCTAAAGACCATTTTGCATCGTCTCATTCTCTTTAAAGTCACTTTAAGCACCTTCTAAAGACCATTTTGCATCGTCTCATTCTCTTTAAAGTCACTTTAAGCACCTTCTAAAGACCATTTAGCATCGTCTCATTCTCTTTAAAGTCACTTTAAGCACCTTCTAAACACCATTTTGCATCGTCTCATTCTCTTTAAAGTCACCTTAAGCACCTTCTAAACACCATTTTGCATCGTCTCATTCTCTTTAAAGTCACTTTAAGCACCTTCTAAACCTCATTTTGCATCGTCTCATTCTCTTTAAAGTCACCTTAAGCACCTTCTAAACCTCATTTTGCATCGTCTCATTCTCTTTAAAGTCACCTTAAGCACCTTCTAAACACCATTTTGCATCGTCTCATTCTCTTTAAAGTCACCTTAAGCACCTTCTAAAGACCATTTTGCATCGTCTCATTCTCTTTAAAGTCAATTTAAGCACCTTCTAAACCTCATTTTGCATCGTCTCATTCTCTTTAAAGTCACCTTAAGCACCTTCTAAACACCATTTTGCATCGTCTCATTCTCTTTAAAGTCACTTTAAGCACCTTCTAAACCTCATTTTGCATCGTCTCATTCTCTTTAAAGTCACCTTAAGCACCTTCTAAAGACCATTTTGCATCGTCTCATTCTCTTTAAAGTCACCTTAAGCACCTCCTAAACACCATTTTGCATCGTCTCATTCTCTTTAAAGTCACTTTAAGCACCTTCTAAACACCATTTTGCATCGTCTCATTCTCTTTAAAGTCACTTTAAGCACCTTCTAAACCTCATTTTGCATCGTCTCATTCTCTTTAAAGTCACCTTAAGCACCTTCTAAACCTCATTTTGCATCGTCTCATTCTCTTTAAAGTCACTTTAAGCACCTTCTAAACCTCATTTTGCATCGTCTCATTCTCTTTAAAGTCACTTTAAGCACCTTCTAAACCTCATTTTGCATCGTCTCATTCTCTTTAAAGTCACTTTAAGCACCTTCTAAACCTCATTTTGCATCGTCTCATTCTCTTTAAAGTCACCTTAAGCACCTTCTAAAGACCATTTTGCATCGTCTCATTCTCTTTAAAGTCAATTTAAGCACCTTCTAAACCTCATTTTGCATCGTCTCATTCTCTTTAAAGTCACCTTAAGCACCTTCTAAAGACCATTTTGCATCGTCTCATTCTCTTTAAAGTCACCTTAAGCACCTCCTAAACACCATTTTGCATCGTCTCATTCTCTTTAAAGTCACTTTAAGCACCTTCTAAACACCATTTTGCATCGTCTCATTCTCTTTAAAGTCACTTTAAGCACCTTCTAAACCTCATTTTGCATCGTCTCATTCTCTTTAAAGTCACTTTAAGCACCTTCTAAACCTCATTTTGCATCGTCTCATTCTCTTTAAAGTCACTTTAAGCACCTTCTAAACCTCATTTTGCATCGTCTCATTCTCTTTAAAGTCACCTTAAGCACCTTCTAAAGACCATTTTGCATCGTCTCATTCTCTTTAAAGTCAATTTAAGCACCTTCTAAACCTCATTTTGCATCGTCTCATTCTCTTTAAAGTCACCTTAAGCACCTTATAAAGACCATTTTGCATCGTCTCATTCTCTTTAAAGTCACTTTAAGCACCTTCTAAACCTCATTTTGCATCGTCTCATTCTCTTTAAAGTCACTTTAAGCACCTTCTAAACACCATTTTGCATCGTCTCATTCTCTTTAAAGTCACCTTAAGCACCTTCTAAACACCATTTTGCATCGTCTCATTCTCTTTAAAGTCACTTTAAGCACCTTCTAAAGACCATTTTGCATCGTCTCATTCTCTTTAAAGTCACTTTAAGCACCTTCTAAACCTCATTTTGCATCGTCTCATTCTCTTTAAAGTCACTTTAAGCACCTTCTAAACACCATTTTGCATCGTCTCATTCTCTTTAAAGTCACCTTAAGCACCTTCTAAACCTCATTTTGCATCGTCTCATTCTCTTTAAAGTCACCTTAAGCACCTTCTAAACACCATTTTGCATCGTCTCATTCTCTTTAAAGTCACTTTAAGCACCTTCTAAACACCATTTTGCATCGTCTCATTCTCTTTAAAGTCACTTTAAGCACCTTCTAAACCTCATTTTGCATCGTCTCATTCTCTTTAAAGTCACCTTAAGCACCTTCTAAACCTCATTTTGCATCGTCTCATTCTCTTTAAAGTCACCTTAAGCACCTTCTAAACACCATTTTGCATCGTCTCATTCTCTTTAAAGTCACCTTAAGCACCTTTCAAACCTCATTTTGCATCGTCTCATTCTCTTTAAAGTCACCTTAAGCACCTTTCAACCCTCATTTTGCATCGTCTCATTCTCTTTAAAGTCACCTTAAGCACCTTCTAAACACCATTTTGCATCGTCTCATTTTCTTTAAAGTCACCTTAAGCACCTTCTTAACCTCATTTTGCATCGTCTCATTCTCTTTAAAGTCACCTTAAGCACCTTCTAAACACCATTTTGCATCGTCTCATTCTCTTTAAAGTCACTTTAAGCACCTTCTAAACACCATTTTGCATCGTCTCATTCTCTTTAAAGTCACCTTAAGCACCTTCTAAACACCATTTTGCATCGTCTCATTCTCTTTAAAGTCACTTTAAGCACCTTCTAAACACCATTTTGCATCGTCTCATTCTCTTTAAAGTCACTTTAAGCACCTTCTAAACACCATTTTGCATCGTCTCATTCTCTTTAAAGTCACCTTAAGCACCTTCTAAACCTCATTTTGCATCGTCTCATTCTCTTTAAAGTCACTTTAAGCACCTTCTAAACACCATTTTGCATCGTCTCATTCTCTTTAAAGTCACCTTAAGCACCTTCTAAACCTCATTTTGCATCGTCTCAT